>NC_080725.1:21820000-21850000 GCF_019097595.1 Hemibagrus wyckioides
TCTTTTTCTTTCCTTTTTACCATAAAGTCATCCACTTTCTTCCTTCCTTCTGCACTTCCTTTCCTTTTTTTCAGTTTTCTTGTCCTTCTTATCTTTTTTCCTTCCTTCCTTCCTTCCTTCCTTCCTTCCTTCCTTCCTTCCTTCCTTCCTTCCTTTCTTCCTTCCTTCCATCTTTCCTTTTCTTCTTCTTTCCTTTTTACCATAAAGTAAATAAAGTCTTCCTTCCTTTCCTTCCCTTCCCTTCCCTTCCCTTCCCTAAATTATTTCTCTTATTTCATTCCATCCTTCGCTTCTTTCCTTCGTTCTTTCTGCCTTCTTTCTCAAGACTATTTTGGATCCATTCTGTCCTTTTTTCTGACAGTTCTACTCTTCTTATCCAATTCAATTGCCTTCCTTCCTTCCTTCCTTCCTTCCTAGATAGATAAATTGATACACAGAAAGCCAGCCAGAGAGATAGATAGATAGATAGGTAGATAGATAGATAGATAGATAGATAGATAGATAGATAGATAGAGGAGAGATCTGCAGTATTTGATGATTTATGGATGGTGATCTTTGCCCTCCTCCAGGTCGGGTGTCTCTGGCTGAGGGAACGTCTCTGAGGGTGAAGGATCTCGTCCTGGAGGATGAAGGCTGGTATGAGTGTCACATCCTGCTGCTGGATAAATCCTCAGAGGAGACGCAGAACAGCAGCTGGATGCTCCTCTACGTCACAGGTGAGCGGAAAAAAGCTGAAAGGTGAAGAAAGGATTGCAGAGAAAGACGTAATTACACTCTCAGGTGGAGCTGGAGGTGTGTGATGGGGTCTTGGTATCTTCTAGCTCCAAGCTGGTGAAGCGCTGGACTGCATTGTGTTAGGAGTACAATAGCATTGTGTTTGTTCTCACACACACACACACACGTTTAAAAATGAATGGCTAGCGATTCCTCACACTCTGCACCTGTTACCTGCGTCTTCCGGATTTCCAAATCTGGATTATTCCGGTTTTTCTCTACAGGAGTGTAAACATAAACACTAGAACATATTCAGTATAAAGTCTTTAAAACTCATCACAGGACTTTTATTTTAGAAACCTACAACTTTTATATTTAGCCTACACTGACTGATAGATAGATAGATAGATAGATAGATAGATAGATAGATAGATAGATAGATAGATAGATAGATAGATAGATAGATAGTAGGAGATTTGAGATGAAACACAGAATTCAGGAAAATCTATCTGCTTCAACAAAAAAACATCATCTGAATTTTTTAACCCTGGACACGGTCACTAGCCTGACGATAGATAGATACAGATAGATAGAGATAGATAGTGACATGGTCACTAGCCGGACGCACCTGAAGGACATCAGCACTGAAGCCTGACCCTCAAACACTAGCATGTTTTCAGAAGCTAAGCAGAGCGCAGACCCCTGAGGGCTTCACTGTAACCTCAGGTGCACGAGTGTGGAGATGAGAAGTTCATTATGTTATTGATCCCACTGGGGAAATTGCATAATACATGGAGTGTGTGTGTGTGTGTGTGTGTGTGTGTGTGTAACAGCTAGAGTCTAATTCTCAGAGGAAACACCAACCTGTACGCTGAGGTCTAGGAATAACAGCTACATTAGCCATTAGCAGTGATTCCGCTGCTATTTAGCTTTAAAAAATCTTTAAAATTAAAACACTGACTGTTTAATATATCATTTATTTCCAATATATAACCTGAATATTAGCCTTTTAGACTTTAATATCCTTATTAAATATCACTGGAAGTAAAAATAAATAAATAAATAAAGAACTAGCAAGAAACTTGTTGCAAGAAGTTTGTGGACAGATTAATGGTAGCTATTGTTGTTGTTTGTGGGCGTGGCCTGTACAGATTCTTATAACATGCTTATATATGATTATATACCAGTACATTGCTGCTTTTTCACAAGTCCACTTTACATGTTCCATGCTAGGCTTCGTAAGCTAGCAAGCTAACTGGCATTAGCACTATACATACCAGAGGCACTGACAATCTCTGTTCTTCTGTTCCTTCCTTCCTAGACAGATAGACAGATAGACAGACAGACAGATAGACAGACAGACAGAAAGAAAGATAGATAGATAGATAGATAGATAGATAGATAGATAGATAGATAGATAGATGGAAAGAAAGAAAGAAAGAAAGAAAGAAAGAAAGAAAGAAAGAAAGAAAGAAAGAAAGAAAGAAAGAAAATAGACAGAAGCTTTGCAGATTAGCTTTGCGATTAGCTTGGGGGGGATTATTATGATTATGAGACAACACAACCTTCAACACAGACACAAAAGGCTAGGTTAGAGGTCAGAGGTCAGAGGAGAAGTTGGATCACGTCCAGCTCCACCCCCTGGTTCTGCAGTGAGGACATGCTGGACTTATTGTTTTGATGAAGATGAGGATGAAGATTTCACTTTATTAAGTATTTCTACTTGTTTATTTGTACTTTCAGCCCCGCCCGTGTTCACCAAAACTCCGCCCTCAATCACTGAAGCCTTGCTGGGAAGACCAATGACATTCAAGTGTGTTGCCCATGGCAACCCTCCTCCCACCATCGTGTGGTATAAAGACGATGTTGTGATCAACCAGACCAGCAACGTGAGGGTGAGACTGATTTATATTTATATTTATATATATATAGGAGTTTTATAAAAGTATTGTTTTTCAGAAGTGATAGAATATATTGATATATTGAATTTTGAACACTTTTTTTCTTTTATATATAAAAGTTATAGAAAACTAGAGCTGTCAATCATCTGAAGAATGAATCTGAGTATTGTGAATATTAGGCTTGTGATTATTATATATATTAATAGTATTTTCCTCTCCACCAAAATTTCCATGTACGTCCTCCTCCCTTCCTGTTGTCCCCTCCCACTATCTCTTTCTTTCTCTCTCTCTCTCTCTCTCTCTCTCTCTCTCTCTCTCAGGTCCTGAATGGGAGTCTGACGTTTTCCTCTGTAATCAGAGAGACAGCAGGACGTTATCGGTGCCAAGCCTCTAACAGCGAGGGAAATAAAATTCACACCATGCAGCTCAGGGTCAAAGGTCAGCCCTTATACTCGACCCCCTGTGTTAAAGAGCTCAGTCGTCTAGAACAATGTTTCTCAGACAGAGCTGTGAACTTTTATACAGCTCTCCGGCTTCACTTCACTCACACCAGGGCAAAGAGCCGGAGTCCAGTGCTTATGTGACCAATCGCTGATCACCATTAATTCCAGCATCCAATCACTGATCACCGTTAAACCTAATACCATTAATCCCAACATCCAATCACTGATCACCGTTAAATCTAATACCATTAATCCCAACATCCAATCACTGATCACCGTTAAATCTAATACCGTTAATCCCAACATACAACTGCTGATCACCGTTAATCCCAACGTCCAATAGCTGATCACCGTTAGTCCCAACGACCAATCGCTGATCACCGTTAGTCCCAACGACCAATCGCTGATCACCGTTAGTCCCAATGACCAATCGCTGATCACCGTTAGTCCCAACGACCAATTGCTGATAACCGCTAATCCCAACGTCCAGTCACTGATCACCGGTAATCCCAATGTTTAAACGCTGATCACCGTTAATCCCAGTACTGTTATTCCTAACGTCCAATCGATGATCACCGTTAATTCCAATGTCCAAGCACTGATCACCGTTATTCTTGATGTCCAATAACTGATCATCATTAATCCCAATACTGTTATTCCCAATGTCCAATTACTGATCATTGTTTTTCTACAGCATCCAATTGCTGATCACCAACAACACACGAACACTGCTATTTCAAATATCCAATCACTGATCACTGTTATTCTCAGCATCCAATCACTGATCACCATTATTCCCAGCATCCAATCACTGATCACCATTATTCCCAGCATCCAATCACTGATCACTGTTATTCTCAGCATCCAATTACTGATCATTGTTGTTTCCAACAACCAATCACTGAAGGCCGTTGTTTGTCTAATTCCACATTTCACATTTTAGTCTATTGTTAACTCTCCTGTTGATTTTGTAAACATGTAAATTGTTTATGGTCACAATGTCCTTTTAATTTCTATAAGCGTTAAAGTATTATTTTCTATTCTGATAAAACTATTCTATTCAAACAAAACCTTTAAAAAATCGGCCTTCTTCTTCATGTAATGCATTTTGATATGCAAATGTTAATCCAGTGTTTATGCAAATTAACCGATGATGTCATCTGTTGTTTAAAAGGTCTAGCGACTTATTGAACTACTTTCCCTTTGCTTGTTGTGTTTGCTTTAACACTGGTTAGTTTGTTGGAAACATTCCTGATGCACACGGAATCTGAATGGAAGTGAGGTTGGACGAGCAGATACCGCCATCTAGTGGTGGAGTCAAGAATCACAGCTCATTTCTCCTACTTCTTTCTCCAACCTTTCCTCATCTCCCCCACACAGGTCCTCCTGTTATCCTGATTCCCCCGACGGACACCATCCTCAACATGTCCCACAATGCCTTGCTGCGCTGCCAGGCCGAGGCGGATCCTCCGAACATGACCTACGTGTGGATGAGAGACGAAGAGAACGTCTACCATATAGAGTACGTTTCCATGGTTACGCTGAGGCACAAACATCAGCTTCAGCATCTACATCAGCCAGAAGTTTTGTTTCCACACATTATTTCTGATTTTTGTTCATCATTGTGTGTTTTGTCAGATCTCTGAAGTCTCGTGTGAAGGTGATGGTAGACGGAACACTGCTCATATCCAAATTAATCCCCGAGGACTCTGGGAAATACACGTGTATGCCTACGAACGGCCTTCTGACTCCGCCTACTGCCTCAGCCACGCTTACAGTGCGACGTACGTATATGTGTAATAATAAAAATACGTAGATAAATAAAAATAATTATTAGAATATTATTAGAAATAAAAGTTTTTGATATTGAATAATATATTGCATAAATTATGAATATTTTTAAATACATTTTCATAAATTTTAATCATTTAAATAATAATAATAATAATAATAATAATAATAAAATAATAATATAATTATGAAAAATAATAATATAATAAATAATTTTGGCTTATATACTTCATATATTATGAATATTTTGCTCTCAATTTCACATATTATTTATTTATAGATTTATTATTTAAATCTATCATATGTTTAAGTCATGTAAATTTTTATTTTATTTTTTAAATGTTTTTAAAATTTATTTTCATGATACAGACAGTCGATAAAAGCTGTATGGTTGTGTATGTGACTAATAAAATTAGAATTTAAATCTCATTGTGTTCTTAAATTTAGGTCTAAAGAACTGGCCTGAAAAATGCCTAAAATATATTACTTATATATTACCATATTTAGGCCATATTGAGATAAATTATTAAGGTAATAAATAACTTTTGAGAAAATATCACATAAGTAAAAAATAATGGTTTATGGAAACAATGGTCTAAAATCTGGGAATTTAATCTGAAAATTTGTAACCTCGAATCATTTCTGTCACGCCAGACCCTGCTCAGGTGACCCAGATGCCCGAGCAGATCTTTCTGCCCACAGGAATGAGAGGAGTGATCTCCTGCCCACTGCTTTCTGACCCCCCGCTGCTCCGGGTAGACTGGACCAAAAATGGAAAAGCGCTGGACCTCAACGCTGTGAGAGAGTTTAACTGTTTCTGAGATTTTTCTCATACAGAGCACAGCAACATGACCGATAATGACCTATCATTTCTCTAGTAAATAGAACACAGGGACATAATCCAGGACTAAAGATAAGACTCCTTTGGGATGAATTAGTGTGGAAACTGTGAGCCAGGCCTTCTCGTCCAACCTCAGTGCCTGACCTCACAAATACGCTTCTAGAGGAATGGTCAAAAATTCCCATAAACACACTCCTAAACCTTGTGGAAAGCCTTCCTAGAAGAGTTGATGCTGTTATAGCTGCAAAGGGCGGGACAACTCCATATTACATTCATGTGTATGTAAAGGCAGACGTCCCAAAACAGTTTCCGCTCTAATTCATCCCAAAGGTGTTCTATGGGGTTGAGGTCAGGACTCTGTGAAGGCCAGTCACATTCCTCCACACCAAACTCACTCATCCATGTCTTTATGGACCTTGCTTTGGTCACTGGTGTGCAGCCATGTTGGAACAGGAAGGGGTCATCCCCAAACTGTTCACACAAAATGTCTTGGTGTGAAGCTGAAGCATTAAGAGTTCCTTTCACCGGAACTAAGGGGCCGAGCCCAACCCCTGAAAAACAACACCTGAACTCAATGATTTGGAGGGGTGTCCCAAAACTTTTGCTGGTACAGTGTAAAAAGTACGGATAAAACGGATAAAAAGTATGTGTCAGTTACTATTCAAGCATGTGTCCAGGATGCTAGCTGGAAGAATGAGACTGTATAAATTAATAAAACCAAATTTTCTTGCTCTCACCTGATTCAGTACCCAGGCTGGATCCTGACCTCAGACGGTTCCATCATTATCACCACGGCTAACGACGATGCACTGGGCGTGTACACCTGCACTCCGTATAACAGTTATGGGACGATGGGCCAATCAGAGCCCACCACGGTCATCCTGCAGGTCAGACTCTCAGATCCAATACGTCTAAATACATGAAGTTTAACTCTATCACGACTTTCAGGTCTGACCTCTGCTTGACCTCTTTCAGGACCCTCCATCGATCGCACTCGCTCCTCGTGAGGAGTACCGGGCGGAGGCAGGAAGGACACTGGTCATTCCCTGCCAGGGACACGGAGATCCTCCACCTACCATCACATGGACCAAGGTAACCACCCACTTCAGGGAGAACTCTCAATTCTGATTGGTCAGAAGATGTAACAGCAGCTCTAACAGTAACACAACCACTACAGGGTTATCAGGGGAATGATGGTAGTAGGAAAGAAAGAAGAAGTCTCCAGTTTCAGTGTCTTGTGAGGTGAAGATGTAAGAAATGTTTAAGGGAAATGTCTCCAGTTTAAGGGTTTAGTAATAGTCCGATTTAAAGCTCTAACTTGTCCTCTTTGATTTTTTCATTACTCTCTCTATCTGTCTTTACCTGTCTCACTCTCTCACTCTTTCTCTCACAAACCTTCTCTCTCTCCTTGTTCGAATGTTCTTCACCCTGGTCGCTCTCTCACCCTTTCTCTCTCTCTCTCTCTCTCTCTCCAGCTCAGTCCCTCTGTCTCTCCTCCTCTGTACTCTGTATCAGGGAGCGGTTCTCTGCTCCTTCAGTCTCTGAGTAAAGAGCATTTTGGTGAGTGGGAATGCAGTGTGACCAACCGAGTGTCCACCATCACGGCCACCACTACAGTCACAGTGCTCGGTGAGGATCAACACACACACACACACACACGTCTACACGCACATACACACACGCACGCATGCACGTCCTCATGCACACACACGTACACACACACATACACTCACATATACATGCACACACACACACACAATAGAAATTCTCTAGAGACTTATGATGTATCTCTTTCTATCTCTGTGTGTGTGTGTGTGTGTGTGTGTGTCAGGTACGAGTCCTCACGTCGTATCCTCTGTATCTGTTGAAGTTGGAGCAAACCAGGCCAATGTGTCCTGGGTGCCTGGATTTGATGGAGGATATACACAAACGTTCACTGTCTGGTTAGTGTCTAGAAGATTGTGTGTGTGTGTGAGTCTGAATACTGAGATCCTAATTCCCATTCTCTATTCTCTTTTTCAGGTTGAAGTGTGTGTGTGAGGATGAGGAACAGCAGGAGTGGCGCTCGACTCCTGGTCCGTCCTCCAGCACCAGCGTGTTGGTCAGTGATCTTCTTCCGTCCACCGAGTACCAGTTCAGGGTGATGGCTCAAAACAAGCTGGGCAGCGGCCCGTTCAGTGACCTCACCGCTGCACGAACCATGGGTCAGAACCAGCATTAAATACCTCTATTAAAAATCTCAAGATCCTGATCCTGATTTCGTTCATCTAAATTTTTTTGCTCTCTCTCCAGAAGCACTTCCTATATCGCCCATGCTGCTGTCCTTCAACCAGAGCTCTGAGGGGGTTTTTCTGCGGTGGGTGGTGCCGTCACCTCAGCAGCTACCTATCGACAGTTTTGTCCTCCAATCACGTCTTGAGGATGGGGAGTGGTCAACGTTGGACGAGGACATCAACGCCAATAAGAGTGAAATGCTTGTTCGGGGATTACAGAAGGTATTTTATAGTGATTAGCAAAGCAATTTATCTTAGAAAGAAAGAAAGAAAGAAAGAAAGAAGAAGGAAGGAAGGAAGGAAGGAAGGAAGGAAGGAAGGAAGGAAGGAAGGAAGGAAGGAAGGAAAGGAAGGAAGGAAAGGAAAGGAAAGAAAAGGAAAGGAAAGAAAAGAAAAGGCGTAAGGTAGGAAGAAAGAAAGTAGGAAGGAAGGAATGTATAAATTAAGGAAGGAAGGAAGGCTGAAAGGAAGGAAGAAAGGAAGGAAGGATCGGAAAGAAATCAAAGACGGTAAGGTAGAAAGCAAGAAAAGAAAGAAAGAAATGGCAAGGAAGGAAGGAAGAAAGGAAAGAAAAAAGAAAAGAAAGAGGGTAAGGTAGGAACGAAGAAAGGAAAGAAAAAGAAAGAAAGAAAGAAAGAAAGAAAGAAAGGAGGGTAAGATAGGAACAAGCTGTAAGCTGATTTGCAAACTTTGTTAAATATAGAAATAAACTTGAACTGGAAAGGAAAAAACACACTGGGGAAAAGATGTTTAAACTTACTGCTACTGTAGAGAAAGACTCACTCCCAGGGGGCGGGGCAAGGACGATTTAGAGAATTGGTCAAACACAAGACTATCTGAGTACAAGCTCAGGGCCACAGTTATGTCTGAAAACAATGCTGATCTCAAACTCCGTTCTCAGCCTGTGGGTTTTTTATTCATTGCCTTTGTCTTTCTGATGTTCTGCAGAACCGCAACTATGAGTTAAGACTCCTGTCTCGTCGTGGAGAGCAGCTGAGCATGCCCGGTCACTCGATCAACATCTCCACTCTCGGTCAGTGCCTACGCCTCGCTCCACTTTCCTTCCTACTGCTCTGCTTATTCGATTTAGGCCCATGATTATTCTCATGAATCATCTGTTGTTCTGTTTTTGAGCTGGAAATTTAAACACACCTATATTTTTATTTCTCAGTCACGGATAACCCGAGTTCACGCCTCCCGGATACGGAGGCTCAGCCGCTATGGACCGGAGTCGTGATTGGGATGGGGGTCCTGTGCCTGTTACTTCTGATAGTCTTGATCACAGTGTGTTTAATTGGGCGTAAAAGACACCGACAACACAGGAAGATGATGCGGGGTAAAGAAACTATGTTATACCGTTTTTTTCCGTTAAAAAATATTGTCTTACCGGGTTCTTCCCAGCTTTATATCAGCACTCAGTTCCTGTATAGAACAAAAAAATCCCTCATTCATTTCCACTGTTCCTTTGCTTATTTCAGATCGTCCCCCTGCTCCATCTAGAAAGTAAGTGTATTTATCAGTCACTCTAAAAGTCATGTTTTTATTCATGTTTGAATTCTGGAAGAGAAAATTGTGCAATTTGGATAAAATACAGACCTGTCAATCCCAGTTACATTGTGTAGATGTATCAAACCCTCAGATCCCCTAGAAGCTCTTTCCCTCAGGACATAAGTAATATTTTCATCAAAGCTCTCATCTAGACTCAATTTTCCTGCTTGAATTATAAATGGATTCAACTCTTTTGCCTTCTGTCTCACTCTGTAAAACGGTGGAAAATGTTTATTAGTGTTGCTGGTTTGTTCATGTGCAATAAAATTGAACAAAGAGTTAGACAGTTAGATGGCATCAGTTTTTGATTTTGGGCTAAAAAGAGAAAATATGATTATAAAAAGTGTCAGAACACTTTAAAATTCACTTAAATTAGATAATGATTGGAATTATGTCATGGTCTTGCCCCTGTCCTGGAACTATTCCTCTTTGGTGTTGGCCAGTCTGTAAATGGCCAAACAAAAGGGTCCTTAAAATATTACCAAATCAAAGCTGACTGTGACTTCTTCACATCTTGTATTGTTCTCAGAGCTGGCTCAGCCCCTGACAGCCCTGACAGTGTACTAAAACAGAAGCTCCTCCCTCTTCGCCCACTCTCCAGCTCCTCGTCCTCCTCAGACCACTCCACCTTGGACAAATCCAACCGCAACGATTGTCCTGACCAAAAACATCACCAGCTCCCAGGTACCCAACCGCCTTGCTATGATTCGGTACCCGAGAGCCACCTCCATCGTTCCTCCACAGTGGACCTCATTCACCGTGGGCCAGATGGCCGATTCATGCTCGAGCCTTACGAAGAACTTAGCACTTTAGATCTTGCTCCGTCTATACGTGAAATGCCGACGCAAGGCTTTCCACGCTCATCATCTGCGCGACCGAGTAATGGCACACTTCGTAAAACACAATCTTTGCGCTCTTACAGGAGTGAAAGAAAGCATCCTCCTTTCGTCCTTTCTGTGGACATGCCCTCTTGTGGATTGGACATTTCTCCTTCTGGTAGATCGCAAACGTTGCCTAGATATGGCTGCTACTCTGTGTCTCTGGGAAAGGAGATCTCAACTAGATCAAGTCTGGCTTCCGAAATCAGTGGTTCGGTTCTCTTCACACCATCAGACAACTGTTCGACGCTAAAGTGTGGCGCCACTCATTCTACAGCCAGCACACTTGTTCTGCAAATGGAGCATGAAAAAGAACAAGGCAACCTCAGTCGCTGTCTTACGCTGGCCCGAGAGAGAGAGGAGCTGGAGCAAAAATTGCGAAAGTACACTATGGATCGGAATGCTGAAGTCCAAAGAGGTGGATCACTCCGAGTGGATCGCAGGAGGGAAATTGAGGATATTGAGGAAAGAGTCTGGAAAAACACAGGATTGGGATCATTGCAGGTTATACAGCTGTCCAACAGAGGGCAGTGTCTATCCAGTAACACCATTACTCCAAGAGTACGAGCTTCCTCTTGCATTCCGTGGGAGGCTGGATATATAATGTCTCCCAGTAATCTTGTACAAGCACAAAATTGCCACAAAGGGACCTTTGAGTGCCTGAAGGACTCTCATTTAAACAAAATGTCAAAGCAAAGGAGGTCTAAAAGTCTAGAGCGAGGGGAGCACCAAAGATCATGTGTAAAAGATCAGCGGCGAAGGCGAACCTTAACTGAAGGTGCCCCTGTCAATTTTGATAATAAACCTTCAGACCCAACATGGGAAAGATCTCATTATAGCGTGGAGGGCAGCCTGAGGAATCCTGGAACCTACAGTCACAGTCAACAACATATTTTCCCACGAATGAGTCACTTGGGACATACACAACAAGGAGGACAAGCAGAGAAAAGCAGAGGGAAGGTTGGCTGTGCAGCTGATTATGTGGAGATGTGTGTGGATGAGCCAGAGATACAGGCTCAGAATCCTCTAACGAGGTCCATGCTGCAGTCCATGGATTTTCAGAGACCCAGTTTAAATCAGCTGCAGATGGAGACAGAAAGACTATCAGGGTACAAAACCATTCAGAAAGGCTTCAGAAGAGACCTGGAGAGGATGAGTAGTGGCTCAAGCAGAACTCTTCCTTCAAAACATCGACAAAGACCAGCATTCCAGAATAGTGTTTGTGGGGCTTCTCAAGATATAAATCACCACAAAAGTGCCCCTAGTTTGGAGGATAAATTGTACAGTGAGCAATTCCTGCCCCCTGATGCCTGGATTGACTCGCTAAGCATGGGGCAAAATTCCTATCTGTCTCCTTCGCCAAGTGGAGCAGAGAACCAGACGACACAGAGTCAAGAAGCTGAAGCATGTGTACCTTCAGAAATTCAGCTACGAGACACCCATCATCAGCAGGCCCCTAATAGTGGCTCTACCGTTGATCAAGACAGTCCTCCTTCCCTGCCTTCAGAGGATTCCAGCTGGCCTCTAATGCATTGCTACTCTCCAGAACCCGAGGGAAGTTGCCGGAGCTACGCCAGCCATAGCAGCGGCAGAGGAAGTCTGGATCAGCCGAGCAGCAGGCAGTCTTTGTCTTTTAGCCCACCTCTAAATAGCTCCCTAGAGATCCCTGAGGAGAGCGATAGAGAGGAGGCTGGCCAGCGCTCACTGCAGGAACGGTGAGAAATACCTGCTTCAATCTCAATTTTATTATTTTCATATCTCTAGGCTAGTGTTTCCCAGCAAAGAGATAAAGAGGAGTGGGAGCACTGAATAAGCTAATTGAAACAAGTGTGTTAAATAAAAGAAACAGTATACTCCATGTCACGGGTCCTTTAATAATGCGATGCAATCCCACTGAAACACCTGTATATGAACAGTCGCTTTCTTTCTACAATTTCCTTTTAAACCACAACCAGCTTTTATGTTATAGCTGTAGCTAAGTCTTTCTCCTGGTTCTCTCCCGTCACCAGTGGTGTCGACCACAGGTTTCCAACCTAATGCTAGTCCTGGAGAACCCCCATTCCTGTACAATTTTTTATCACGGTGACCTCTAGGGCTCTGTGAAGCATAGGTAGGGGATCTGCAAATTTTGTTTCATTGGTAGAAATTAAAGCCCAGAAATGGTATATTTCATATAGTATAGTTATCAGTCAACTTGACTGGTCACCTAAATTGAATGATTTAATCAGAACCTTAATATTTTAAAAGAAGTTACCCTTTGACAGGAGGGTTGTGGGTGGTGTGTGGAAATTATATGTCCCTTGATTGGCTAGTGTCAGTCTGATTGACATGAGCAAAAAGAAAGCCCTCCCACCCAGATAGAAGGAACAGTTCCATGCCTGTGGCACTGTCAGAATCCAAACTGGCGATCTCCAGGCGATGCCGGGGTTTTTGTCACTCTGGAGTAATTCTTGATCTTTAAAAAGCTATTCTGACACAGGACATATGCTTTTATAGCTTTGCCTTCAGGATGCAATGCTAAAATTGAAAAACAATATCGTTAAAATCATATTTCTTTACCTCACCATAACTAGCTCCAGGAGAGATTCCGTTGACGAGAACTACGAGTGGGACTCGCACTACGTTTCTGTGAACTCTACTGACCTCAAAACGTCAATCAGTACAGTCTGCCTGCAGGGGGAGATCCTGAGCAGGGGAAGACAGAGGAGTGCAGCGAATGACAGCAGGCTGGCTTTAAAGCAGGAAAAGAGAGGTGGGGGAAATCTGTTCAGTCACTTCTCCTAAATAATCTTTCAGTTAAAAACGCTTTCTGTTTGGAAACATTTGTCTAGGGAGGTCAAGTTACTACCCCGAAATCTTATAACGGCACATTCTAAAGTTTTATTAATCTTATACCACATAAGAGCCACAAAACTATTCAACTTTCCTGAAGATTCAGGCAAATTTAAAATGACAGCTTGATCTTTGATCATTAAATAGCACTGACACTAGAGACTCCTTCCATGACCGTTAAATAAACATTTCCTAACAGAAAACTCCACTATATCAACTCTCAAGATCTGTTTATAACATTTGACATTTCCTACTGCATGTTACTATAGAAACAATAATATAGTAGTTTTGACTAGCGCATTAATATTAACAAGCTACTCTCTGAACACCTTGTAACCAATCAGAATTAAGAATTTAAGTTGTTTTTTTTTAACACGTATGCTTGCAGGTCTGTATCGATCGATTAGCATTTTGCCTCCGAGCTGTGAAGAGTCTCTCCTGGAGCAAGAAATTCAACACGGCTCTATGTGCTACCCCGACCCTGACCCCACTGCTGAAGCTGTGCGATTCTGAGTCATAACTGTAAGGACATTTACATTCTACACTATATTCACACTATCAGGAGATAAAGTGACAGGCCATCATTTGATGTCAAGGTTCTTGCGTTGCTGTGAAGAACAGGGTGATTAGTGAAGTAAGATTTTCTCAGTTCTATGAAAATCAGGTCGACGCATTAACACATTGACTGGCTGGAACGATCCTTTCACACACATGGTCTGACATTTTTTCAGTTCCCTACTCAAATGTTTAGTTCCTACCAGCAAATACAGGGGTTTGACAATGAAACTGAAACAACTTGTGTAAGACCAGAATAGTTTATTAGTATGATGTACAGCCTTCGTCTTGAGAAGTCCTGCATAGTGGCCATCCCCTTTTCAGAACAGTGGCCAGGTCCATTAGGTGATGGTGGTGAAGGAAAACATTTCCTCCTTCTTCCAAAACACCCCAAAGTGACTTAATAATAATAATAATAATATTCAGAATTGGTGACTGTGTAGGCTGTGGAAGATGTTCTACTTCACTTTCATGTCGATCAAGCCACTTTGTCATCAGTCTTGCCATGTGTATCGGTGCATTATCATCCGGATACATGGCACCACCTGCGGGGTACAAACCATTGGGTGCATGTGGTAGTCCTTGGCAGTGATGCTCCCATCTAGGACAAGTAGTGGCCTAGGGAATGCCATGATATTGCAGCTCAAACCATCACTGATCCACCCCCGTGCATCACTCTGGCCATGCGACAGTCCAGGTGGTAAGCTTCTTTGGGGCCATACCTTAACTCTACCAGATGTTGGAAAAACAGTTAAAGAGAACAATTCGTCTTTCACCTTCTCCACAACCCAAGATTTACACTGCTGGCACCCTTGAAATTGACTTTTAGCACTGGCATGAGTGACCAAAGGTTTGGCAAGAACAGCCCAAACCATAAATTCTGCCCCTGGTGGAAACTGGACAGTATTTAATTCTGCAGTGAGTTGGACAGAGAGACACACAGCTTCCTTTTGTGTCAAGAGTTGCTCCGAGTGGATGTGGTTCATCCTTCATAGTGATGTTCTTGCATTACCCTAGATACATCACAAAGACTTTGGGGGTAGCTCAGTGGATAAGGTGTTGGACTACTACAGAAGGTTGTGAGCTTGAACCTCAGGTCCACCAAGCTGCCACTGCTGGGCCCTTGATCAAGGCCCTTAAACATCAATTGCTCATTTGTATAAAAAATAAGATGAATTGTAAGTTGCTCTGGATAAGGGCATCTACCAAATGCCAGACTCTATGTCCAAAGACATGTTGTCCTGGTCCTGTCCTCTTTTGAACTTGTGTGGACTGTAATATTTTTGTCCAGCTATGCTCTGCTAATTCAACCTTTACACTCTGCTCTAATGAAATGTAAAATCAGTGAAGTTTGCCTACCGGGGCTGTACATGTATAAGCATGAAACCTCCAACACTATATTGTTCCACCTCTTCAGTTTGCATTTAATAAATGAAAAAGCCTCACAACCATGATTTCCTTTTATCTTGTTATGTAAGAGAAAAATGTAGAAAAAAAAGCATAGAAGGACATTGTGTTTCCTATGAGCGCATACAGCTAGGACAGCTAGTCTGTTTCGCTAATCTAATCTGAAAACGAAGTCAGGATGAACCCGTGCACGGAAAACGGAAATCAAGCTGTGGGCTGTATAGTTTGCGTCTTTTGTCAGAAAAATATACGGCAGCGAGCATCCACGTGAGAAAAACGAGTGATGTAAGAGTCTTGCTAGTTGCTTGCTAGTGTGAATGTAGGGTCATGTAGTACACTGTGTGTTAAGTGTGTGTGTTTGTCTACGAAGATAATGAGGAAAAAATGCGAGCCTCATCTTCCTCCTCGTATCAGACGCGTGATTAAGCCGAACAATAACCACGTTTATTACATTTTCAGATGGAATAGCTCTATTTAATATTTTAATACTTCAATATTGAATATTACCCCAGGCTAACCTCTATGCATATTTAATAATGTTATCTAACGCGCCACGACGTTCTGTTCTTTGTGTGTAAAACAGGATCCACTGCACCGAACATGGTGGAGCAGAGAGCGAAGATCTTATCATCACACGCCTTCAAGACTCGACGAGAAGCCAACAAAGCAAAACCGAACCAAGATGAACCAAAAACTTTCTTCTCTCTTTTCCTTTGCTTTCAGTGTTCCGAGTTTCCATATCCCTCACCGCAGGAAAAAATATTCGCTTTAACACACATTAGGCGGAAATATGCAAATGAAGACGGTCTGATATTTTCCAGGACTAGTCCAGCGCTCATGACATCTCCAGTGACATTTGGATACGGGATAATTTCAGCGTGGAATTGAGGAGAGCGAGTCTGATTGGTTGCACCGGCCAGACTCAAAAGGATGAAGGAAATGAATCCCTCGTTTCATCACTCGTCTGAGATTACCACCAGCACGAAAGTGACTCAAGAACCTGCTGGAAATAAGCTGCTGTGATCTTTCAGCACTGTGATTCACACTTCCTGTATCTGCCAATGATAAAAAAAAAACTTTAAGCCAAGGATGGAACAGGTCTAAATGGAGGAAGGTCTTTAGTCCAGATGGTTAGAATGTGTATTTTTGACTACAAGGTTTGAGGAAGTAAACTTTCTGCATGGCGGTTAGCCGCGCGTGGACATCGATATCGATCCCCGCTCGGAGACACGGCAGTGGGATTAAAGGCCTGGTCAGTTGTGAGGAAAAGTTATAAAGAGAAGGATTTCTTTTTTGCACTCCTTGCCTTTGAGAGTAACATGAGAGGATGTGAACTGTGATTGGTGCTCTGAGGGCATAATCCATTATAGAATGCGGAAAAAGGCTTGATGGAAGGCAGAGTTCACTTTAAAAAAAAAAAAAAAAAAAAAAAAAACTTTCATGAAGGATTACAATGACACAGCAAAAAAAAAAAAGACAAGACTTAACTGTTTACTGTATATATTTTTAACTCACTACGCCTCAATTATCAAATCATATTATGATGGATTTCTTTGTAAACGATTACACAAGTCAGGAAGTTTACGAATTTACATATAAAATGTACCAATGGACTTTTTTGTAAAACTTTTTGTATTTGACTTGATACGAAACATCTAGGCTTTTTAATTAAAAAAAAAAAGTAATGGTGCCCTTTTGGCACAGGTCTGTGGTAGCAGAGCTGTGGTGGCTGAGCTGCATTGTTGTTGATCTTTCAGCTGCTCCCTACATGTGAGAGGAGTCGCCACAGCGGACCAACTGGTCCACACAACAACTTGGCACAGGTTTTACGCTGAATGCCCGTTCTGACGCAACCCTGATCATACGCTTCCCAGCCAGTGCCCACACCCCATCCACTGGATGCAGCCAGATAAAATGGGCTTGGGACAGGCACTACATCCAGTGGCTGGGGTGTGGGCACTGGCTGAGAATCGAAGTCGGGCCTTCAGCATGGTAGGTGAGAAACCTACCACCAGTGCCCTAGTGGCTGAGCTACATTATTGGATTAAAAAAAACCCACACAAGGATCTCACAACGAGGCTCTCTTTCTCTTCTACCAACCGTTTAGTCGTCATCTCTTCTCTTCCTGTGGGCTTTACCTTATATGGAGATTTGAAGGCATGTTCCTTGGAAACGCTCTGTAATTTACAGACTATTACAGAGTATGAAGAAAATGTTCGGTTTTTAGTTCCAATATTTTAACTAGAGGGAAAAAAGAGAGAGATTGATAAATGAGGCCTGGTGTGTGATGAACCTTGTAAGAAGAGCAATTTAAAAAAGAAAAAGTTAGTGGAAGCACAGAGTTTGGCAGAGATAATTCTTTTATAAAGACACGGGATGTGGAACAGCGCATTAAATGTCAGCTTAGTTTCCAAGGAAACACACACACACACACACACACACACACACACACATTGCTTTAAAGTCTGTGGACACGGTCTCAGCGTATAGATTCGCCCCGACAGCAAAGCACGAAATGTCTCTTGTTCTATCCTCAATATCTTGATTTGAGACAGTCCTTAAAGCAGCCACAATATAGTTTTTAAGAAATATTGTTTTTAATGCTTAGAAAAGACGCCGGGAAAGAAACAGAGCTGGACATCATAAATCATACACAAGGTAGAAAATTTCAATTAGAGAACATATCACTGCGTCTGTCTGTACCGGAGCTCCGGAAGCTGGAGAAAAAACCCAAACCAGAGCGATTATGGGAAACGCTGACGAGTCGGAGCGAGTTGCTGAAACAGACTTTCAGGGTTTTGTATGAGAGAGGATTAAGTATAATTACACATTGTAGGATTTCACACTCGGTAATCTTATTTGAAAGCTTCTGTCGCTGTCAGAAACAAAGTAAAAGAGAGACGGTGGAAAAGAAGAAAAAACCCTAGCAACCTGACAGTCTCCATTTTTTTTGTAAGAACTCCAGCTCATGATGTTTAGCAGAATTGAGAATTAGGATGGAAGAAAAGCCTGAAGACAATCGAAGACGAAGTAATGGAGATCTTTTTTAATCCTAGTCATTGTTTGGTTTCTTATTCCGTTAGCGATATTTTGTGCCGTCGAAAACGGAGAAGGAACGAAAAAAGGAAAGGAACAATTTAGAAAGCTGGAAAAATCCCTCAAACCAGGGCTAAAGCTAACGATTAGCATTTCATTCAGCTGTCTAGAGTTCTAGTGTCTTCACATGCTTTATTTGAACCACCAGAGAAAAATAAAACCGTGAATCCGATTGATTTGCTGTTTGTTTAACACACGTAAACACACCGCCATTAGTTCGCCTCTTTCTCCGCGGTGCTAAAAGCAACTCGACGCTAATGGTTTTCAGATCTCTCTGCCTTCTGTGCTACATGTTTCACCCCCAGGATTTAGGCTGCGCTTTTGTTTTTAAGCCATAGTAATCAGCTTGACTATATGGATGTGAGACAATCTTTTGAAGAAGGATGTATTGTGAATGAGCAAAAGAAAAGAAAAGCTAGCATGACGCGCAGTCTCTTAGCATTTACACACTGTCATCACCAGACACATTATCAGGGAGGAACCTCTTAAAAGATGCATCAAAATATCCAAAAAATCATTCCAATTTTCTTGGAGTTTTTCCTCGTATTCGAGTTCAGAGCAAACAAAATAAATGAACCGAGAAACAAAACAAGAACACATCTCAAGAAATTCTCGCGTTTACGCCGAAGATGACGTTCCGATTAAACCCGATCCTGTAATCCTGTCTTTTTAATCATCCACAGCGAGTCATGAGATGAGAAATGGCATGTTTCATTATCCGCTTTACCTTTTTCTGGAACATTAAGTGGATGATCCGCTTGCTTCACACCGACCGTGATCAATGTTTACACTAAATCAGGAGCACTAATGAAGTCTCACGTTTACATCCAGACATATTTTTAGTTTCCTTTGAAATCATTACATGTTCATGTCGAAAGCTAAGTCGGTGGTCAGTGGTAGCTCAAGTGGTTCAGGCTCTGGGTCACTGACTGAAAGATTGGGGTTCAATCCCCAGCACTGCCAAGCTGCCACTATTGGGCCCTTGAGCAAGGCCCCCAACTTACCTTGCTCCAGAGGGGCTGACCCAGTGCTCTGGACCACAACCCCCAAGGATGGGATATGCGAAGAAAGAATTTCACTGTGCATTGATGTACTGTATATGTGACAACTTAAGTCAGGAAAAAAAGACACCAACTCGTTACACCCATTCTGATTGGTCCGAAATCGTTTCCATGGTGACAAGGCATCCAGAGGTATGGATGCTCTAAAAGTGCCTCATCTTCCTTATGTAAAGTTTATTATATCGAATATCCGTGGAAGGAGTCTCCAGTGTCTGTGCCTCGTGACGGTCAGTTGCCATGGCAACCATTTTGAAGACGTTTATAAGAAAAATTAATAATAATAATAATAATAATAATAATAAAAAGATCTGCTGTTTTAGGAAAATAATCCAACTTCCAGGTGGAAATAGGAAGAGGAACAGGAAACTGACGTATGAATGAAGGAAGAATAAACCTCCATTGCTTTACGTGTTACGCACGCTCTGTTTTGCTAATGATATATTTTTGTACGCTTCTCGTCACGTGATTGTGGTGGAAGCTGGGCTCACGTGAGCTTGTTTAGTTTTTTTCTTTTCGCCACTGTGTAATGTAAATACTCTTGACTCTGCTGTACATGTTACATATATATATATATACACATATATATAACCACCAGATCCACTGCTGTATGTTAGAGTATTTTTCTAGTCTAGTTTTTTTTTCTCCAGCTGATTAAAACCAAACCAGATGTTCTTACAGCTGTGTACAATGATTTTATTTTATCTTCAAGGTCACATTGGATATTTCTGTGTAATGAAAAAAGGAATTAAAAGTGAATGATTATTACGGGGTGGTGTGTTTGTGTTTGTGTGTGTATCTCGGTGTCCCCTCAAGGATGAAATTTTGATCCATATTTGAAGAGAGAGAGAGATTTAAGTATGTCATAGAGTGTGTGTGTGTTTGTGTGTGCGTACAAATGTACAACACATCCTAATGAATAGTGGAACACTTACTGTGTGTGTGTATATATATGTATATATATATATATAGCTGCAGCACATCCTAGTAAATGGTGGATTGCTCAGTGTGTGTGTGTGTGTGTGTGTGTGTATGTGTGTACTGAAGAGTCCAGATGATTAAATTAAAAAATCCAGTAACAGCTCATTAGGCATTTTAATGGTACACACACACACACACACACACACACACACACACATACACACACTCCTGTTTATTTAGTTCCTGTACTAAAACAGTTACAGTAGTTAGAAGCGTGTCTCAGCCGATGGGATAAAGAGAATAATCGCTTCTTGTGTTCCATTTTAAGAGAAATGAACTGAAATATAAATAACGGTTTCATCTAAAATTGTCCCGTGCTTCTCATTTAAAACTTCCACAGATTAAAGAAAGATAAAATGGTGGCTGTGTTACGGGGTTATGATGAGGAGCTGTTAAATGTTTCTTACAAGATTTAATGCCACAAAATCAGCGACTAAATACAAACTGTCTAGTGTACCCTAATTAAAATAAATAAATAAACAAACAAACAAACAAACGAATAAATAAATAAATAATTGAAAAAAGACAAATATTTGGAGAAAAAAAATGAAAAACTTGTCTCTGTAACTTGACCAGCAACTGAAAATATGTGCTAAAATATCTGATTTCTTCATTAACATGCTAAAAAAATATATAAAATACACTTAAAACTAATAAAATAAACGAACAAAGTCTATTATTAACAGTATATGAAGAATCCTAGCATTAGCTGGCTAGCTAATTGCTATAGTAGATCGCTAGGCTTTGTTAACTAACTACCTGGCTCATGTTAACTCATAGATGTTTCTAGCTACGTAGTTAGCTATCGATCTCTTACGCATTATCCTGAGACTGTTGAATGTCGCAGCACTTTTGATATACGATACACTTGTTTAATATACCTGGCGGATCGTCATGGCAACATTTCCCTTTGAAGCATTTAAAGCTGGAAAAACTTGCGGAGAGTTGATTGTCCATCCGATTTTACTTTGGAATCTGTGAAATCGGTTGATTCACAAAACTACGGCTTGCTAGCGTATTTCTACGTTACATTATGTTATTTTCTAAATGCTCTGTACCTCAAAATCCGTTTGAATTGATTTACATCGATCACTCCAAAGTTCTTCTCACTGATCACTTTTAGTATGATGAAACATTTCTAAATAGGTATGGCCTCTTCTGGTGGGTGTGGCCTCTTCCTAGATTACTCCACCCCTGTGCCTAATGGTTTATGAGAATAAAAATGATAGAAACCAGATGCTAGTCAATAGATATTCAGCTGAACACCTGAGAGACTCATGCTAGGCAGTGCTGCCTACCATCTTCATCATCATCATCAAATGATGACACAAATACCGAAAAAAGTATCGATCTGACTCATCGTTACTAGACTATATATACGATCCGATTTCACTTCAGAATCTGTGGTCAATTCAAAAAACTACGGCTCGCTAGCTTATTTCTACGTTACGTTATTTTCTAAATGCTCTGTACTTTGTTTGAATTGTTGCCTTTTACTTTTATTGTACAATAATATGTTTCTGAGCAGGCATGGCCTCTTCTGCTGGGCGTGGCCTCTTCCTAGATGACTCCACCCCTGTGCCTAATAGTTGAGGATAAAAATGATAGAAATCAGATGCTAGTCAATAGATCTTCTGCTGATCACCTGAGAGACTTGTGTTAGTCAGTGCTGCCTACCATCTTCATCATCATCATCAAACACCATATGAGGGAAGATCTTCCTTCTTGATCCCTGTAGATTACACCATTAAAGCTGTTCTGGTGGCTTTGCGGCCTTATTAGCATCACCTCTCTATCGTTTTTTTCTTTTAAACAAGGCTGTACATGTACTCAGAAAAACCAACAGTCGGTCTAAACGATAGATTATTAAGATTCACTACTCAGAGGGCCACTTTGGAAGATTGTTACTATTTTTATTCGTGTAATGAGCCAGTCTCGGAGTCCGAGTCCTGTGACTGATATCCAGCAATAATATGCAAATTAGAAAAGAAATGCCAAACTCTACGTTTAAATGCAGCTTAATCTGTGCACCAGTGCTTTCTGACTTCACCGACCGTCGCTGCTCGTGGGGCATGTCCTGGACTCGTGATTATATCCGATTGATTCCTCCGAAGCAGAGATTTCTAATCCTTCGCTTTTCGTTTATATTCTAAACACAATACATTTTTCCCCTTCGTTTGTTCTCCTTCATTCTCTAACAGCTCTCTCTCTCTTTTGAGCCGAACTGGTTGCCGACACATTAGTATGCGTCCGTCGTGCCATCTCCTGCATCGTTATTTCTGCCTCCCAGCGCTCTTCCACACATGCTAGCAGATATCGATTAGCATACGGTGATAAATACGAGCCGATCCAGGATCAACATGCGCATAACGAGACTCTTGATAAACACAGAGCGAAATGCATTTCCAATCCAATTCAAGCTTCGGCTCAAGCTTTCCCCTCAGCTCAATTATCTTCGGGGTGGAAAAGAAAATCCTGAACATCCTGAACAAAAAAACAAAAAAAAGAAGAAGCTGAAATCACTTTAGAAAGCTAAAACTGATTGGACGTGACCTTTCGGTTCATTATCTCAGTAAGCGATCACCTTTTTTTGATTTCATGCACTAGTTCTCTTTTTCTCTTTGTCTTTCTGTCTTCGTTACAGAGGGGAGGAAGAAGAAGAGAAAAAGAGAGACTTGGGCAACTCATTCCTTTTGTTTTTTGAGGCCATGTATTGCTAAAAATAAACGTGGTATCCAATTTTCAACTGTCTTTATTCTTTGCACTGATCAGAACGCTTCAGCTGGCCTCAAGTCTGGTGGAAAAGAAAGAAGAGATAAAAATACTATAACTGACTTTGTTGAAATATAGACTTAGAGTTTATGTCTTTCACATCCACCCCGCAATTTACCAAAAAATACGCCTTTTTGAGCATTGTCATACAGTGCAATCTCCATTAAAGCACTAACACCGTGCATTTCTTTCTCCAAACCCATACTTTAAAGCTCTTTAAAGTGTCAGTGAGCAAAACAAAAGATCTACAATGCTTTATTCATTTCTCTCTCTCTCGCCACATTCTACTCCTGAACTCCCAGAGTTCCTAACCCTTTCTGCTTCCCACATCTTCCTGATCCATATTCCTGATGCCTTTCTTCTTCTTGCTGCTGAAGATGATCCACATGAAGGATGTGAGATTAATGTAGACTTAGAAACCATCACTTCTGGACAGCAGATGCAACAGTCCTCAAGTCTGCATCAGTGAACAGTGTTTCAGATCCTCCATCTATTGTCTATACCTGCTTTATTGCTAATCAGGGTCCCAGGGATCTGCTGGAGCCTATCCCAGCACACATTGGGTGAAAGGCAGGGGTACACCCTGGACAGGTCACCAGTCCATCACAGGGCCACACATATAGACAGACAACCACACACACTCCTATGGGCAATTTAGAATTACCAATAAACCTAATGTACATGTTTTTGGACTGTGGGGGGAAACCGGAGTACACCCACACAGGCACAGGGAGAACATGCAAACTCCACACAGAAAGGTGAACTAACACGGATTCGACCCCAAGACCTTCTTTCTGTGAGGCAACAGTGCTAACCACTAAGCATCCATGTTGCCCCTGTTTCAGATCTTCAATGAGGCAAACTTCATGTTTAAACCATAACCCTGGTTACACAGTAAATGAAGTGGTTTCTGGTTTTACATCTGGCTCCCAAAAATGGAATCCATCACAGTTTAGTTGTTTTCCATCTCAAAGTCTTTAAGGAATTTAAGTTAGCATGTTCAGTAGATACATCAGAGCAGGGAAATTAGCAAACTGAACCAGAAATGGTAATCTTTTAATATGATCCATAAATATATGGCTGTTACAAAAAAGTTCCATGTTGGAAAGCCAACCTGAAACGAATCAGTCCTGATCTCCTCCAACATCTCCTCCATGCGGCATCCCACAAGGCTCAGCTCTCAGCCCACTGTTCTTTTCTTCTCATTTAATCTTTTCTACCAATTTCTTCATGATGTCATATCTCTACCAGTGATATATATATGACACCTAAATCCTCTACGTGTTGTGTTGAGTCTCATTGTTCCTTATAGACCACCTTGAGATGCCATCTGGATTGTTTTGGAGAAAACCACTTGGAGACCGTGGAGTCTGCTTTTGCGCTCGGGTCTCCATCACTGAACATCTGAACACAACCCCAGCTGACTATATACAGCTGTAGACATTATTTATAATCTCAGTCTCTGTTGGCACTCAAATGAGGATGAGGTTCCTCTCAAGGTTTCTTCCGCAAATCATCTTAGGGAGGTTTTCCTCACTACCCTTGCCTCAAGCTTGCTTATTAGGGATAATTTTTAAACTTGTTCTGAACATCCATTTATAAAAGCAGCAAACAAATAAAGCTGAATTGAACAGATACCAGGGCATGTCTACACGGGATTCCTCTCAGCTCTCCAAAAACATGCTGGTAGATGGATTAGATACAAGTAACTTGCCCTTAGCTGTAAGCAAGCACGCTAACCTGCATGTTCATCACATCCTGTGAAAGGCTGGAGACTGTGATTTACACCTGCACCAGTGTCTGAGCTGGCTGTTCAAGAAATCAAACCTACACTTTTCAGACCGATCCGACCGGACACTTGCTGCTTTTTACACCTTTGTGAAAGATTAGAGTTGGCATCCGGAGGAAGAGCAGCGGGAAAAGAGTCGTCAAGTCCAGAAATCCTCTAACTAGGGCTGGTATGAGCAGTCGAGCAGATTCTGTGGTGAGAAAAGCAGAAATGTGCAGGATCTGGCAGCTGATGTGAGAGAGATTAATTCTGTTACCTCAAATCGCGCCGACAGTGTCGGCCATGTGCCGGAGGAGCCGTGAGAGTGTTGATGATGATTGACGTTTCCAGAGGAGTGGATATGGTTGTGGTTGATCTTTATTAAGGGTTGTTCAGGCCCTGAAGAACATACATATATTTCACTAGTGATATTTTTTCATATAAATAAAGCAAAACAGGGTAGAGGACAAGGTTATTTTTAACAGATCCAATCAGGGTAATAATAATAAATGAATATATCGCTAGTTCAATTCACCAACCCACCAAAGCACTGGTGTGAGTGAACTGGTGGCCAGCACAGAAATGCCTCAGGACATAATGGTTGCGATGTTCACACCAGGGTCTGGAAGATTTTTCCTCCGGTTTCAGTAGCATCTAAAGAACAGTTGTGGTGTGGATCAGTGTCTCTGAGCCGGCGTGCACTGCTGATCTGCAAGCAAACCAGCCGAGTGGGATTATCTGTAGAGCTGTAGTGCTTTTAATTCCTGAACTTTCCACCTTCACAGCACAACAGGTCTGATTCAATCTGCCTGGACTTGCTTTTGAGGTTCATATTAAACTCATTCAAGTCATGTAACCTGTCAGAGACGTTCAAAACTCCTGGAAAATCACCTTCACAAACAGTAGGATTGATCTATGCTTCACACGTCCATTTCTAAAAGGTTTGCAAGAACTCCGTTTAAAATATTTTTTATATTTAAAATAAAAATCACTAGCTCATGCTTATTTGAAATGCAACTAAACCCTAAAACCTAAAAATGTGACTAGATCACACTTATGAAGACAGCAATGTAGTGTTTTGTGTATATTGTTAAGCTAGCTAGTGAGTTAGCTAGCTAGCTAGCTGCTTAGCTTTGTGTCAGGCTATTAGTGATGTTTTACCATTAACTGGATACGTTCCAGGAACAGTGACATCACTTCCTATTTCCTCATGGTTTATCTTGTTATATTTTAAGACCAGAAAAAGCTGATGGGAAAATCCGAGATTCTTAGGCCCTGTCCACACGAACGTGGGTATTTTCAAATCCGCAGCTTTATGCGGTTTGGCCGTTCATCCACACGCAAACGCAGCATCAGGGTGAAGATTTTCAAAAACTCCGGTTGCAGTGTTATCATGTAGACAGCGAAACTGGAGATTTTTGGCTTGTGACGTCAGCATCTCAGGCTTCTTATTGGCCAACATGGCTTTACAGTTGAGATTATATCGCCACCTGTTGGTTTGGCATGCTCTTGACAGCGCTTCATACTGTGTTTTTGCGTTTTCATGTGCAGATTTTTTTTAAAAACGAAGGAGGAAAAACTATATAAAAATACCAGTGTACATATGGACTAGGCCTTACATGCTGTTATTTGTATTTTCTTTTAAAACAGGAAGTCAGAGTGGAATAGTGGCATTTGATTGATTTACGCAGCAGCCAATAGTGTTTGAGAAATATTGCCAAGTTTTGGGACACCCCTCCAAATAATTGAATTCAGGTGTTGTTTTTCAGGGTTTGGGCTCAGCCCCTTAGTTCCAGTGAAAGGAACTCTTAATGCTTCAGCTTCATACCAAGACATTTTGGACGATTTCATGCTCCTAATTTTGTGGGAACAGTTTGGGGATGACCCCTTCCTGTTCCAACATGACTGGATAAGCGAGTTTGGTGTGGAGGAACTTGACTGGCCTGCACAGAGTCCTGACCTCAACCCTATAGAACACCTTTGGGATGAATTAGAGTGGAGCCAGACCTTCTCGTCCAACATCAGTGCCTGACCTCACAAATACACTTCTAGAGGAATGGTCAAAAATTCCCATAAACACACTCCTAAACCTTGTGGAAAGCCTTCCCAGAAGAGTTGAAGCTGTTATAGCTGCAAAAGGGCGGGACAACTCCATATTACATTCATGAGCATGGCAGACGTCCCAAAACTTTTGCCAGTATAGTGTATGATGCCGTGCCCCTCAAAATAACACCAATAAAGTAAGGCTAAATACAGAGAATTAATTTCAGCTGCTTACAAAGACCAAGATCCTCCCTGGTGGCGAGATTTATATTTCTAGAGAGAATTTGATTGGACAAACATGAAGGTTAGCATCATTATAAGAATTTGTCTAATATGACACTAACAGGCTTGGAATTCTGCCATTTTGTTGTTATTTTGTTCATCTGTATATTTACACACTTGCTTATTTGGACATTTTCCTCCACGTTTGGTGAAGAAAGTAATTCCATCATCTTTAAATCGCCTCCATCCTCCTCGTATCTCAGAAGCAGTCCATCAGCCGCTGCTGCGCTGTTCAGACTCTCCAAAGTCCTGTTAAATCATGACCTTACGCAATCCAGACGAGCAGACGAGCGCCGTCGCAGGTCCGTAATGAAAGCCGGAGGAAACCGCGGCTCTGATGCACCTGTAGTTACACCGTGTGCTATTGTAAAGAGCTTGCGGCCGAGACACTGACACGAGCGATTACGCCCAGCTCCAGTCACGTCCTCGCCTGCCAATTAGAGTGTCGTTACACAGCCAGAACAGAGACACTGGAGTTCTGTTTGCTGGCCAAAAGTTATGTTATGGAGACAATGATGAAATAAACCCCCTTTTTCAACCACCCTCCACCCCCACCCCCTGTTTTTTAGTGCCAAACAATTCTCGCTCTTTGTTTTTGCCCTATTAGGATGACTGCAGTGAGCTGCATCACACACCACGGTGCTCTGCTTTATGTGTTTCTGAGGCTGTAATGATCCTCTGCTCCTTTATTCACAAGGATGGGCATGAGAGAGAGGGACAGAGCGAGAGAGAGAGAGAGAGAGAGAGACAGAGAAACAGAGAGAGAGAGAAAGAGAGAGAGACAGAGAGAGAGAGAGAGAGAGATAGATAGAGAGAGAAACAGAGAGAGATAGAAAGAGAGAGAGATTAGTAAGTATGGAATTAACTGATAGATAGATAGATAGATAGATAGATAGATAGATAGATAGATAGATAGATAGATAGATAGATAGATAGATAACAACAAAAAGTTTTTTAAACAAAAAATTAAATAAATAAGTAAATAGAAAAAGGCTGTGAGTTTCTGAAACCCGAGCTCGTCCCTGATCACTCAGAGAGCGGCTAATCGACGTCTGAAGGCCTACCTTTTCCTGAATCACTTAAACTAGCTCTTATTTTTCCCTGTTTTTATGTATTGTTATATGTTTAAAAAAACAAACAAACAAACAAGAAAAACACAAACACACCAAGTCAATTTTAGGCTAATTTTAGTATCCTAAGTCTGTAACCTATTGAACCAGTGTTAATGTATTCATTGATCGAGACTTAAAGCACTTTTGTACGCCTCTCTGGATAAGAGCATCTGCCAAATGCCAGAAATGTAAATGTAATACACCTCCTATATCTCCTAGATGTACATCTAACTGCTCTGAGGTTATGTCTCTAAACACTTTTGAATAAATGACCCAAAAATATACGAAACCTTCACGTTTTTGACGATCCCGAGTCTTTCCTGAGGCATTTGGGTTTCTACTCAGTGAACATTTCTACATTTTTTCATGACCACTTTCTCAGAGTCGCTCCACGTTAATGCAAGTCTTCAGTCCCTGTAGTATGAAGTCATCAGTACTGGTTGCCATGGCAATAACGTTAGGTATTTCAGTGGGTGGAGCAACTAGCATTCCAGTGAAACATTCTGGAGGAAGATTTGGCATTTGTGTATAAATATAAAATCCAGCAGATTAGATCTGAATCAGATGAAGGAGAAGAAGGAGATGATCGAGATGTCTTCACTTCCACGGGTAATCGCTATTTGTCTAAAGAATTTCATCTTTCCTCAAACTGTTGTGTCTCTGAAAAAAAAATGTTAGATTAAATTGGAGATTGATTTAAGTCGTGATATCAGAGCAACATCTGCTAATAGTCTTTAATGGAAAAGCCACAATCATGCAGCAGCATCTCTGATATCTTCGTGGAGGACCGTCCTCTTCTGGCCACGTCGTTAATCAGCTCAGAAAACGATTCTAAAACTTTAGTTAAAACTGTACAAGTAGGTGATGTCTAAAGATCTTATTTAAAAAACAAACAAACAAACAAACAAACAAATAAATAAATAAATAAATAAATAACAGAAATTTTACATTTATCTTTACAATTTTTAAATTTATATTGTGAACCAATCAATTAAAGAAAAACTTTTATTTATTTGTTTGTTTTTATTCATTGATTGATTGATTTATTTAAAGAGAACTTAAATTTTTTTATAATATTTTTTATTTCTTTATTATTATTGTGAACCAATTATCATTCATTCATTCATTGTCTATACCCGCTTATTCCTAGGACTCCTAGGGTCACAGTCTGCTGGAGTCTATCCCAGTACACATGGGGCGAAAGGCAGGGGTACACCCTGGACAGGTTCGACCCTGGGATTCGAACCCAGGACCTTCTTGCTGTAAGGCAACAGTGCTAACCACTAAGCCACCGTGCTTATTTATTTATTTATTTATTTAAACAGAACTTTTAATATTTTTTATAATATTTTTTATTGTGAACTAATTATCAATTAAACAGAAACTTTTATTTATTTATTTGTTTGTTTGTTTGTTTGTTTGTTTGTTTTATTAATTAATTAATTTAAACAGAACTTTTAACATTTTTTACAATATTTTTTATTTCTTTATTTTTTATTTTGAACAAATTATCAATTAAACAAAAACTTTTATTTATTTATTTATTTATTTATTTATTTATTTATTTATTTATTTACTGTTTGAAACAGGAGGAATAATTTAATTTGGTTTTATTTCTGTGGCAGTTTTAACAGTGGATATTGTCACAAAGCAGTTTACAAGAGTGTAACATTTACAATAAAAATAAGTTTAATTTCTGAGTCGA
>NC_080725.1:21855000-21862500 GCF_019097595.1 Hemibagrus wyckioides
GACATGCTGCAGAGTTTTCATAGAAATAAGTCTTATCCTCAAATTATTCGGAGGAATCACGTGAAAATGAACGGATCATTTTGGGAAAAAATTGGAAATGACTGAATGAATCATGTGACTAAAGCACAGGAAAATAAATGAATAATTTCTTTAAAAAAGAGCAAATGAATGAATTAATTAAGTAAAGGAATCACATGTAAAAATAAATTAACATTTTTTGGGCAAATCCAAAAAATCAGATAAAAAAAAAAAACAGATCAAATCAATAAATGAATCATTTGACAGAAGCACTTGAAAATAAATGAATCATTCCTTTAAAAAGGGAAATGCATAAATGAATCAAGTGAAGGAATCACATGAAAAAAACAAAAACATTTCTTTAAAAAAGAACAAATCAAAAAATGAATCACATGAAGGAATCACACACGAAAATCAATGAATAATTTCTTCAAAAAGAGCAAATAAATAAATTAATTAGTAGTTAGTAGAAGAAATCACATGTCATAAAGGAATCATATTTTAGAATTATGTAAAAAAAAATAATAAACAAAGGAAATGAATAAATGAATCAAATGAAGAAATGAATCAATTCTTTAAAATGAGCAAATGAATAAATGAATAAAGTTAAGGAATCACATGTGATGAATCATGTTTAAAAATTGTGTGAAAATAAATTAATCATTTCTAAAAAATCAACGAATAAATGAATCTTCTGGAAACATCATATGTGGGGAAAAAAACGAATAATTTGTAAACTTCATATAAATCTGAATGAATCTTCTGAAAAATGAATCAGGTGACTCACATACGAAGGTCATGTGACTCTTGTCTAACAACAGCACTAATAACATAATTAAATATTACTAAAGAAAAACTTTGGGTCATTTCTTTGGCTATTTTTTTTACTGTTTATTATCTCTGGAAAGTCCACAAAATTAAAATGCATTAAAATCTCTGGTGTCGGGCCGCGTGCTGACGTTCAGGCGCTAAACAAATACATTAACTTCCTGCCCGAATCGGATGGCGCGACTCAGCAGGTTACCTTAATTGCAGATTATCTTCAAACCTGCAGATGATCAGGTCGCTTTTCTCCATGAAGCAGTGAGTAGAAACACCTCCAGGGTTTTCAGCCCGCAGCACGTTATCTTGTTTTCTCAGATGGAGAAAAGAAACGGCGCCATAAACCTTCAGGGGATAAAGCGGAGGTGAAAGTGTGCTGATGTTTTTAATAGGCGAATAATCGCTAGCATAGAGCTAAGAATGGACAGATTTAAAAAAAAAAAGAAAAACAAAAACTAGCATAAAGCTGGAATATCCAATGTTTAAAATCTAGCATAGAGCTAAGAATGGACAGAGTAAACAAATAGAGTAAAGCTCACAACTTAAAGACTAGCATAGAACTGAGAATGGACAGCGTTAAAAAACTAGCATAAAACCAGAGAAAAAACAACACCACTAGCCTAAAGCAGCTAAATTTGTAAATTTCCAAAATTTGTTCATTCCTGCTTTTTTGCTTTTTTTTTATCCATTCTTTGCTTTTCGCTTCTATGCTTTATGCTAATTTGGTGCAAATCTGTAAAAATAATAAAGGACGGAGTTTAAAAACAAACAGACTAGCATAAAGCTGGAATGTACAAAGTTTTAAATCTTACACAGAGCTAAGAATGGATAGAGGGAAATAAATAATAATAATGTGAAGCTGAAAATGTAAAGACTAGCATAGCACTAAGAATGAATAGGGTAAAAAAAACTAGCATAGAACTGGAGTATCCAAAGTTTAGATAAGCGTAAAGCTAGGAATGAATAGGAATGAACAAAAAACAAACAAACAAAAATAACACTAGCAAAAAGCAGCTAAATTTGTACATTTTTCTAAATTTGTTCATTCCCACTTCTTGCTAATTATGTACTTTATCCACCCTTGCTCTTTACTAGTTTATATTTTATGCTAATTTTGTGCTTGTCTGTAGAGCTAAGAATGAACAGAGTAAAAAATAGCACAAAGCTGGAATTTATAGTTCCAGTATAGTATATGGAAGTGAGAGTTAACTCTTCAGTGGCTGGGCTAGCACCCTGCCTGGGAATCAAACCCGGGCCATGGCAATGAGAGTTCAGGATCCAACCACTGGACCACCTGGAGGCTTACTAGCTCTGTGCTACTTAAATTAACTAATTCTATTGACCACTTGGCAGCGATGGTGCTAAAGTGGACGTTAGGTGAAAGAACCGTCATGTTGGACAGAACGGCGTTACTCAGCCGCTTCTTATCGCTAGAAAGCTTCAAGATTTTCATGAAAGGTTCTGTTTGTTTTAGGTGTGAGAATTCCACCGCTGATGATTAATGAATTTGACCAGACAGAATGAAGAGATTCATCATCATCATCGGAAGCCTTACCCTGACTTGAATGCTCCAGAATTCTACAGGAACTGGACAGGAGAAAGGAAATCAGTGGCTAATTAAAGACATTAAAAGACCTCAGTGCTGTTCTGGATTCTGATTGGTCGGAAGAGTCATATTTTTAACTTAATAGTTTTCTTACAGAGACATCTTTTTTTTTACCATTTATGGAAGGAGTCTCCAGCATCAGAGTTTTCTGTACCCTTTAGGAAATAAAGTTGAATGTATAAACGAGTAAAAATAACGACTTCTTGTTCTTTACTAAACACAATAATGTAATCAGCAATTTGCCGTGGGACGAGAGGAAGAAAACACTTCAGGATGAGATGTGAGCAAAATAAATAACAGTTCGTGTCGTAGCTGTTAGCAATTAGCATTTAGCATCATGCTACCTAGCATTTAAGAGATCAGCAAGCAAAGCTATTGGTAGTTTTTCCCTTTAAAACCTGAAACCATTTTCCGAGTTTTTTCAGCTTTGACACGAGCGAGGAACTTTTTCTGCGTCTTTGTGGTCAGCTGTTGGGAAATTAATCTCGCAGCACTTGTATCTCTGTCAGCTCATTGAACAGCTTTACGCTTGAACTGCGCTCTGAATCACTCCTACCACGCTTTTGCATTAAAGCATCTGCCAAATGAAGAAACGTTAACGAATTATTGTACGTGTTTAACAATCTGGAAGATGCTGAGCTGGTGACTGGAAAATTGAATTGATGTAAAACGGACAAAAACAGCAGGGGCAAAGAATAAAATAAAGATCCGTCATGAGTCTTTAGTGTCCAGGGAGTGTGTAACCGCGCTCAGGGTTTAACGGCCGTTCCATGAAAGCGTCCGGTTCTGATGAAAACGACCCGACGGTTTAATAAGAAACAATTCTGTATCTCTGAAGGTCAGTGTTTTTAATCTTCATCTCTTTTTTAGGCTCAGCAGAATAACTGCTTCTGTTTTTATCCTTGAAAATCTAAAAGGTTAAAACGTGGGTGATTTTTTTTTCAGTAGTACTTAGCGTCCTTGGAAGTACCATAAGTGCCTTTGTGAAAGTTAAGAGCCAGACGCCAAAACGTCCTGAAATGTCGGCTGTCTCTCTTCATCTTTCTTTTTTTTTCTTTTCTTTCCAGTTAACCCTCATCCAACGAGACAGAACCCCATCAAATGACATCCAGTTAGCTCTTCTGAGTGACCAGCGATTTAAACTATTTCACAGATATAAGCCTGTTGGTTTGATAAACTTTCTCCAGGCCACTGCTTCATTTACACTATATTTCCCAAAATTTCCTAAAACACCCACTGGCCTGCACACAGTCCTGAACTCAACCTGATAGAACACCTTTGGGATGAATTAGAGTGGAGACTGTAAGCCAGACCTTCTTGTCATCACAACATCAGTGCCTGACCTCACAAATGTGCTTCTTCTAGAGGAATGGTCAAAAAATTTCATAAACACACTCCTAAACCTTGTGGAAAACCTTCTCAGAAGAGTTGAAGCTGTTATAGCTGCAAAGGGTGGGACAGCTCCATATTACATTCATGTGGCATAAAGGCAGATGTCTCAGTTTTGGTCTGACTCACAGTCTCCACTCTAATTCATCCCAAAGGTGTTCTGTGTGGTTGAGGTCAGGACTCTGTACAGGCCAGTCAAGTTCCTCCACACCAAACTCACTCATCCATGTCTTTATGGACCTTGCTTTGTAAAATGGTGGGCAGTCATGTTGGAACAGGAAGGGGTCATCCCCAAACTGTTCCCACAAAGTTGGGAGCATGAAATTGTCCAAAATATCTTGGTATGAAGCTGAAGCATTAAGAGTTCCTTTCGCTGGAACTAAGGGGTCGAGTCCAAGCCCTGAAAAACAACACCTGAATTCAATGATTTGGAGGGGTGTCCCAAAACTTTTGGCAATATTGTGTATCTCTAGATAGACGTTCTTACACCTAGTGGTCAAAAAGGGAACTACAACAAGTGCTAACAAACATCACTGACTGTATCTGTGCTCCGGAAAGCTCATAATTATTACTTTTTTGTGCCGTTCCTGTGTGTTCGAGCCGTAAATACAATCTTTCCAATATAAGCAGAACGCATAATGTATATCATACACATAACTGGACATCAATCCAGGTGGTAGCTCAAGTAGTTAAGGTTTTGGTACGTTGACTGGAAGATGAAGTCCCAGCACCGCTGAGCTGCCACTGTTGGGCCCTTGAACAAGGCCCCCAACCCCCCCTTCTCTAGGCCCAGCCCATTTTCACGTACTTGTTAATGAGCGGAGAAGGTGGAGTTACAATTCAGTTAAGGTACATTTTGACAAATGATTAAGTTTGAGATTAAAAATGGCCTCCAGCTTCCAAGCGCTTCTCCTGCTGTTTAGCAATGTATTTCCTAGCATGTCAGCTAGCAACAGCAGCAAATAGTAGCTCAGTCAGTTATAAAACAAAGCTCTAAAATCTTTTTTTTGGACAACTGCGGAATGAATAAACTTCCATAAATAATATGACTAGAGTTTAGCAGCAGAATGAACAGGGTTGCCAGATTGGGTTAGTTTACAAAAACACTCTTCAGTTGCCAAGGTCTTGTTTTCTATCGAATAATCAGAATTAAATCGAATACATTTCAGAGTCTAAGTGTAAGAGCAGACAGGAAACGGGATTAGTGAGTGAATAAATTCCATACATTAGAAATATGACCTTGTTTCCTCCCACAAAGGCAGAAAAAAAGGAAGAAAGATGTGTCGCCTTTCTGAAATATTTTAGCTATGGAGATATTTCATGTGGATTTTGAGGCTGGAAATGGTGCCAAACTTTTTCTTTCCTTTGTGTTATTTTTTTGCTTAATGGTTTAATTAATTCATAGATCGTAGCTTCCTGTTTCATTTATTTATATTTTTTTATTCCTGTCCTCTATATTCCGCGTTTCTTTAGTGTCGAATGCAAATTTCACATAAAAGCAGTGCGATGCGAAGCTGCACTTGAGAGACGAAGCATGTTTCAGGTCCTTTTTTATCTTGATTTCCCTCAGAGAGACCTCATATGGACGCTCGGAGCCGGCTCTGACATCGAGGTTAACTGCTGAACGGATGTAAAAGCAGCAGAAGCACAAAGGAATAAAATGATGGGAGCTGCTTTGTGCACGGCGGCTTTGTCACGCTGGAGCAGCTCTGGGTCTCAGCTCCAGGGAAGAGAAAATGTAAAGCTACACAAACAAAGACCTTCTGTAGAACCGTGTGCTTCCTGCTTTGTGACAGTTTGGTGTTTGGTGTTTGGGGGGGTTGGGGGGGGGCACATACTTTTGGATGTATAGTGTGTGTATAAGAAAGGTCTGGTGTAATATTTCCTTTTGTTGTGAGCTTCACTTCAAAGCTTTTCTCTCGTTTTACACACACTTTTGTGTGTCTTTTTAGCTATTATAGAATCTTTTATCTTTTATTCCTTCTTTAATTTTCTCTCCATTTGTTTGTTTGTTCCTTCCTTCCTTCAGTCTACTCAATCCCTCTTCCTGTCTTCCTTCTATCTCCTCAGTCTGTTCTTTCTTCTGTCCATTCTCCCACTCACTCCTTCCATCCTTCCTTTTCTGTCATACCATAGCAAACTTTATCCTTTCATCCTTCCTACCTTATCCACCTTCCTTCCTTCCTTCCTCCCTTCCTTCCTTCCAAATCTCTTCTGTCTTTTCAGCTTGTTTAGATGAATGTCTTTATTCCTTCCTTCCTTCCTTCCTCCCTCCCTCCCTCCCTCCCTTCCTTCCTCCCTCCCTCCCTTCCTTCCTCCCTTCCTTCCTTCCTTCCTTCCTTCCTTCCTTCCTTCCTTCCTTCCAAATCTCTTCTGTCTTTTCAGCTTGTTTAGATGATGGTCTTTATTCCTTCCTTCCTTCCTTCCTTCCCCTCACTTCTTCCTTACTTCTTTTGTACCTCACCCTTCTTTCTATCTCTCTTTCTTACGTTCTTCCTTACTTGCTTCCTTTCTTTTGTTTCCTTCCTAACCTTCCTTTCTTCCTTCCTAACCCTTATTCCTTCCTTCTTCTTTTCTTTCCTTCCTTCCTTCTGTTTCCTTCCTAACATTCCTTCCTTCCTTCCTTCCTTCCTTCCTTTTCTCCCCTCCCTCCCTCCTTACTTCTTTCCTTTTCTATTCTACCTTACCCTCCTTCCTTTCTCTCTTCCTTCCTGTTACACAATCCTTACCTTCATTCATCCACTCATCCTTTTGGATGTTGGTACGGCAGAATCTCTATCTCTATCTCTATCTCTACAGACCGTGAGTTATTTTTTTCTGCGCTTCACTTCACTGTTGTGTTTCTGCAGAAATCTCTTCAGTCTTTTCAGCTTGTTTAGATGAAGGTCTGCATTCGAGGTGTTGCATTAGAACGTGGGAAAGCGACTCGAGCCCCCCAGATTCTCAGCCTCGGTTGTTGTATATAGAGTCTGTGAGCAGGAGCCAGAGCTGAGGAGAGGTGTGGAGGATGGCGGAGGACGTGGAGGACGTGGAGGGTGAGAGAAGGTTCCAGGTGATTTCTGAGCTGTTTCTGAAAAAACAGAATACGGAGGTTTTCTAATTGAACCTGAGGCACATGAGAAGGCGTGAACTTCACTCAGAGCTCAGCTCACACTGAAGCCTGATGATTTCTGAATAATTACCGAGTCTGCTGTCACACTGCAACCTGCTTGTTTTATGATTAAAACAGCTGATGAGCTGCTGCTGTTTCTCTCTTTAATGAAATATTTTACTTCTCCCTGATTACAGCTCAGTCTGACGTAAATTACAGCTGCCCTGATTGATGGAGTGAGTGAATAATACATCAAACAAACAAACAAACAAACACACACACGGAGACACACACGGAGACACACACGGAGACACACACGGAGACAGGCACACACACAAACACTGAGACAAGCAGTCACACAAAATGTCAGGCAAGACACTTTTTTCCTTCCAGATTATTTATTTATTTATTTATTTATTTACTTTCCATTTTCTATCCTTTCCTTTTTCTGATATTCGTGATAATGATAAATGATAATTCTCATTTATTCCTTCTACATTTATTTACTTATTTATTTATATATTTTCCATTTTCTATTCTTTTTTTCTGATTTTGTTATTTATTTTCCATTTTC
>NC_080725.1:21867500-21870000 GCF_019097595.1 Hemibagrus wyckioides
GAGGAGAGGAGAGGAGAGGAGAGGAGAGGAAAGGAAAGGAAAGGAGAGGAGAGGAGAGGAGAGGAGAGGAGAGGAGAGGAAAGGAGAGCAGAGGAGAGGAGAGGAGAGGAGAGGAGAGGAAAGGAGAGCAGAGCAGAGGAGAGGAGAGGAGAGGAAAGGAGAGCAGAGGAGAGGAGAGGAGAGGAGAGGAGAGGAGAGGAGAGGAGGGGGAGAAGAGGTAGAGGAGAGCAGAGGGGAGGAGAGGAGAGGAGAGGTAGAGGAGGGGGAGAAGAGGTAGAGGAGAGCAGAGGGAGAGGAGAGGGAGAGCAGAGGAGAGGAGAGGAGAGGAGAGGAGAGGAGTAGAGGAGAGGAGAGGAGAGGAGAGGAGAGGAGAGGGAGAGGAGAGGGAAAGGAGAGAGAGAGAGGAGAGGAGAGAGAGGAGAGGTAGAGGAGAGGAGAGGAGAGGAAAGGAGAGGAGAGGAGAGGAGAGGAGAGGAGAGGAGAGGAGAGGAAAGGAGAAAGGAAAGGAGAGGAGAGGGAGAGGAGAGGAGAGGAGAGGAGAGGAGAGGAAAGGAGAGCAGAGGAGAGGAGAGAGGAGAGGAGAGGAGAGGAAAGGAGAGCAGAGCAGAGGAGAGGAGAGGAGAGGAGAGGAGAGGAGAGGAGAGCAGAGGAGAGGAGAGGAGAGGAGGGGGAGAAGAGGTAGAGGAGAGCAGAGGAGGAGAGGGAGAGGAGAGGAGAGCAGAGGGGAGGAGAGGAGAGGAGAGAGTAGAGGAGGGGAGAAGAGAGTAGAGGAGAGCAGAGGAGAGGAGAGGAGAGCAGAGCAGAGGAGAGGAGAGGAGAGGAGAGGTAGAGAGAGAGGAGAGGAGAGCAGAGGAGAGGAGAGCAGAGGAGAGGAGAGGAGAGGGAGAGGAGAGGGGAGAGGAGAGAGAGAGAGGAGAGGAGAGGAGAGGAGAGAGGAGGAGGAGAGAGGAGGAGAGGAGAGGAGAGGAGAGAGGTAGAGGAGAGCAGAGGGGAGGAGAGGAGAGGAGAGCAGAGGGGAGGAGAGGAGAGGAGAGAGAGTAGAGGAGAGCAGAGGGGAGAGGGAGAGGAGAGCAGAGGAGAGAGAGGAGAGGAGAGGAGAGGTAGAGGAGGAGGAGAGGAGAGGAGAGGAGAGCAGAGGAGAGGAGAGGAGAGGAGAGGAAAGGAGAGCAGAGGAGAGGAGAGGAGAGGAGGAGGAGAGGAGAGGAGAGAGGTAGAGGAGGGGAGAAGAGGTAGAGGAGAGCAGGAGAGGGAGGAGAGGAGAGCAGAGGAGAGGAGAGGAGAGGAGAGGTAGAGGAGAGGAGAGAGAGGAGGAGAGCAGAGGAGAGGAGAGGAAAGGAGAGGAGAAAGGAGAGCAGAGGAGAGGAGAGCAGAGGAGAGGAGAGGAGAGGAGAGCAGAGGAGAGGAGAGGTAGAGGAGAGGAAAGGAGAGCAGAGGAGAGGAGAGGAGAGGAGGGCAGAGGAGAGGAGAGGAAAGGAGAGCAGAGGAGAGGAGAGGAGAGCAGAGCAGAGCAGAGAGGGAGAGGAGAGGAGAGGAGAGAGGAGAGGAGAGAGGAGAGGAGAGGAGAGGAGAGGAGAGGAGAGGGAGAGGAGAGGGAGAGGAGAGGAGAGGAGAGAGGAGAGGAGAGGGGAGGAGAGGAGAGGGAAGGAGAGCAGAGGAGAGGAGAGGAGAGGAGAGGAGAGGAGAGGAGAGCAGAGGAGACGAGAGGAGAGGAGAGGAGAGGAGGGGAAAGGAGAGGAGAGGAGAGGAGAGGAGAGGAGAGGAAAGGAGAGCAGAGGAGAGGAGAGGAGAGGAGAGAGAGAGGAGAGGAAAGGAGAGCAGAGGAGAGGAGAGGAGAGGGAGAGGAGAGGAGGGGGAGAAGAGGTAGAGGAGAGCAGAGGGAGAGCAGAGGAGAGGAGAGGAGAGGGGAGGAGAGGAGAGGAGAGGTAGAGGAGGGGGAGAAGAGGTAGAGGAGAGCAGAGGGGAGGAGAGGAGAGCAGAGGAGAGGAGAGGAGAGGAGAGGTAGAGGAGAGGAGAGGAGAGGAGAGAGAGAGGAGAGGAGAGGAGAGGAGAGGAGAGAGAGAGGAGGGGAGGAGAAGAGAGTAGAGGAGAGCAGAGGAGAGGAGGAGAGGAGAGGAGAGCAGAGGGGAGGAGAGGAGAGGAGAGGTAGAGGAGAGCAGAGGGGAGGAGAGGAGAGGAGAGCAGAGGAGAGGAGAGGAGAGGAGAGGAGAGGTAGAGGAGAGGAGAGGAGAGGAGAGGAGAGCAGAGGAGAGGAGAGGAGAGGAAAGGAGAGGAAAGGAGAGCAGAGGAGAGGAGAGGGGAGGAGAGGAGAGGAGAGGTAGAGGAGGGGGAGAAGAGGTAGAGGAGAGCAGAGGGGAGGAGAGGAGAGCAGAGGAGAGGAGAGGAGAGGTAGAGGAGAGGAGAGGAGAGGAGAGGAGAGGAGAGGAAAGGAGAGGAGAGAGGAGAGGAGAGGAAAGGAAAGGAGAGGGAGAGAGAGGAGAGGAGAGGAGAGGAGAGAGGAGAG
>NC_080725.1:21880000-21902500 GCF_019097595.1 Hemibagrus wyckioides
CCTCTGGTGAGTGTCTGGAAACTCTCTTGAATCTTCACCCAGTTCTGTTGGGTTTTCTTAATGGTTTCCACCAAAAAGGTATGAGAATGGAAGCGCCGACGGCTATAGGGATGCCCAAAGGCGACGGTTAATAGCGTAGCACTGCAAATCATGTCCAGGTTCTCTGGGTTTCCTCCCACTTGCCAGAAGGAACACCAATGTCTCTCTGAGTATGAACGAGTGTCTGGAATGTTCCCTGCGATGGACTGGTGTCTCCTGGGTGTACTTCCTGCTCCATTCCCAATGTTCCTCCTGATCCACTGCTACCTCGACCAGGATAAATACCTCAAAGGGACATTTTTATTGTCAGGAAGCAACAATGATTCTCACCACAACCCTGTGTGCATCCCAGTGGGCAATTTGATGTCGAAATGACATCAAATTGACGCCAAAAAATTATGTCAAAAAACAAGTCAAAAATGCAAATCAAATTGATTTCAATAACTTAACGTCAATTTGACATCCACATATTGAGGTCTTATTTTGAACACCAAAATAATAACACAAAAGTAATTAATACTTTATTTATCTGGTGTTTGGCACTTTTAGACACTTTCTTAGTCTGAACAGATCCATTGTCTATATCAGCTTTATTGACCCTTAATTAGGGTCACAGGGAACCTATCCCACCCTGTCAGTCCATCACAGGGTCACGCATATAGACAGACAACCACATACTTACTTCTGTGTGAGTATTCCAATTTAGAATTATCAACCAACCTATACATGTCAAACCCGGGAGTCGAACACAGGACCGTCTTGCTGTGAGGCAACAGTGCTAACCACTAAGCCACCGTGCTGCTCATTAGATTGTACCTTTAAAACCGAAATTAAAATGACCCCAAAATTAACATTACTCTTTTGACATTACAAAACCAGCTTAACAACGAGAATTCCTCTGTTCACATAAGCCACAGCAAGCTAAACTAATACAGGATATAAAAACATGGGAAAGTAGCATAGACAAAAAGTACCAAACGCCCATGCACAGAGTCATATTTCATTAAAACGTTTTCTTCTAAGTGTTAAAAGTTGCCAAAATAATTTATATTCTACATTTTTATGAGTTGTCAACACATTTACCTACATGATAAAAAGACACAGCGTGAGTCAGTGAGCCTGACAAAAGTTCATGTTAATGTGAAAGGGAAGGGTTCATTAGGATTGATTCTGGAGTCTTCAATTGGATCTCGTCACCCCTCCCCCATTGCAAAGCGCCATCTACAGGTGTGGTGGTGAACAGCAGAGAAAGCATTTGTCAATGTGAAAAGGAATAATTTCAGGGAATAATAAAAATAAATAAATATTAGATTAATTTCAAATTTGGTGGGATGCCTGTTATTGTTATTCAGACAAGAAATGTCAAGGTATTTTCACTGTGAAAAATTAGGCCTACTGTAAATTAATTAACTGGCAATACATTATTACAAAAAATATAGTAATTTCAGTATTGTAATTACACAACATTATGGTATCATTAAAAATAAAAAAAATAATAACCAGTCCGAAATATTTTTAATCATCATTTTGCCAAATGATGAGGCCTTATAAGAAAAAGTGCTAAACAGCTGAATTATTGATGTCAGTGTGATGTCAATATGACATCAATTTCATGTCTAAAACATGACATTGATTTGATGTCAATTGAACGTCAAACATTTTGGCCTACATATATAATAAACCAATTTCAGTGTAGGATTAACTTCCTATTTTAAACCAATTACCACTGGAAAAAATTGCCTTCCAAACTGAATTTAAAATAATGTTATAGCATCTTGATCAGGTCTTGACTAATATTTGACATCAAATTGATATCAACGTGCCCACTGGGATGTTCTTCAATGATGACCTTCAGGATGTTCAATAAATCCTTCCACTGATCCTCAGAACCTTTTTACCTCAGTAGGATATTTTATGTCAAGCTATACGTCCCACTCCTAAGCTCCCAGTGTTGACCGCTTCTTGTTTCCGGACCTGCTTGATCCATGCAGATGCTCCACCCCTGGTTAGAGTCTTGTCGCTTGGTGGTGCTCATTGCTGCAAGGGATAGATCTGCCTAGACAGTCCATGACCCAGGGGACTGCAGTGGATAGAATCACTTGTAGACTATCGGTCAGTCATCAGGAATTTATTAGTAACATAGTCTTTATTTGTCGCATATACATTACTGCAGAGTGAAATTCTTTCTTCACATATCTTCACATACCTTGGAGAATTGGGGTCAGAGCACAGGGTCAGTCATGATGCAATGCCCCTGGAGCAGGGCGGGGGATTGATGGCCTTGCTCAAGACCTCAACAGTGGCTGCCTGGTGATCTTCGGCGTAACAACCTGAAGCCTTAACCACTTAAGTGAGTGCTTAGTCTATAATGATCTCAGAAACTACACTGACCTATTAGTTCCTCAGAAGCTCTTGGTTGCACAATTCTTCATGACTATAAACTGTTACTGTCCAGTGTCACCCAAGCCTCCTGGTGGTCCAGTAGCAGGATCCCACGCTCTCTTTGACACAGCCCGGGTTCGAGTCCCGGGCAGATCACCAACCTGGCCACTGTAGAGTTAACTCTCAGTGCCTGAATTAAATAAGAGGGTTGCATCAGGAAGGGGATTTAGTGTAAAATCTGTGCCAAATCGAAACATGCTGACCAAATGACCTCTGTGGGGACCCCAAACAGGGAGCAGCTGAAAGAATGACAACTGTCCAGTGTCACCTGGATGATGAGGTTCCCTTCTGAGCCTGGTTCCTCAAGGTTTCTACCTCATATCATCTCAGGGAGTTTTTCCTCACCACCTTTGCCTCAGGCTAAATCATTACAGATAAATATTAACTTAACTTTAACCATTATCATTTTATCTGTTTCTATACTTCTGTACAGCTGCTTTGAGACAATGACCATTGTTAAAAGCACTGTAACACACACACACACACACGCACATATTGTGTTAAATTAATTAAGAGCCAGAACACAATGTCCAGGTTTCGGCTGATGTCACATCCGAGTCTCGGATGCAGATGATTTCATGTGGCTGAATCACCACACATGCTGCATCACACCTGAGATGTGAAATGAACGCCGCCAAAATATCTGCTTGGGATTGATGTCGTCTTGATGGACGTTTGAATGCGCTGCAGCAGAATTGGCGATAAGCTTCATGGGGATAATCAGCGCTCGTGATGCGACAGAGATATTTCAACACAAAGCAGCTTCCACGGTTCAGCCGGATAAAATTCCTTGACATAGCGGCAGGATTTCACAATTTATTGTACACTTACTTTAGAATTCATTTCCTCGAATAGGCATGAATTTGAAGGAACTTTTATCTTCCACATACCTAAATTTCACTTCAGATTGAAATTCTTTGTGGATTCTTTTTAATAAAAGATGTTCATCAGGATTTTTATTCTTCTTAACGTAGGCTTTATAAGCGCTCCTCATCAGTGCAGTTGGCCGTCCAACTCCAGCCTGAACGCACCGAGAATTCCAAACATTTAAGCTGAAATTATTTTTCCATGGCATTTGAAAGTTTCTGATGGATTTAAGAGACTGGAAGCACTGATGGCTACAGGGATGCCTGAGGCGATGGTTAATAGCATAGCAGTGCAAATCACAAAAGGACAAAAAACGAAAGGAATTAAGAAGTTCAATTGATTTTAGAGGAGAGTTTAATTTGTTTAAGGTTAGAGGAAAGGTTTAGGGGAAATGGACACTGGGTCTGGAAAATAGAAAAGCTTCCTGCTTTGACTCTGAGCTCCGGTTCTGTGGAGAGTTTCATCTGCTGTCCTCATGTCCAGGTCCTCTGGGTTTCCTCCCACTTGCCAGAAGGAACATTGATGTCTTTCTGGGTATAAACAAGTGTCTGGAATGTTCCCTGTGATGGACTGGTGTCTCCTGGGTGTACTTCCTGCTTCATTCCCAATGTTCCTCATGATCTACTGCTACCTCGACCAGGATAAATACCTCAAAGGGACATTTTTATTGTCAGGAAGCAACAATGATTCTAACCTAAACCCTGTGTGTGAATGTTCTTCCTGTGCTTTAGGGGTTTCCTAAGGGTGTTCCGGTTTCCTCTGCCAATCCAAAGACATGTGCTGAAGGCTGATTAGCATATCTACATTGTCTGGAGTGTGTGAGTGTCTGATAAGTTGGCTCCCCATCCATTGTCCATGGGTTAGTGTCTCCAAACTTTCCTGAACCCTCTAGGAAAGACTCAAGAGCCCCTGGATAGGATAAATGATACAGAAAAATGGATGGATGGATGGATGGATAAATTGAATATAAAACATTGAATTAAAAGTCTTGACCCATCATGGCATGTGTGGAGCATGACCCATCTTCATGAATTCTACAATTTCCTCCTAAAAACATGGCAGTAGGTGGACTGGCTTCTTCAAGCTTCCCAGAGATGCTCCAGCATCCCACCCAGTATGTATTTCAAACTCAGAACGTGTTCCCAGTATATAATTTTTTTTTTATTAATGAATAAACCTCATGAAGAAATTTATTGGGTTTTTTTTGTTGCATTAACTGTTTCTGTTTCTGTAAACATCACTGCTTAAGATCATCACCATCTTTAGCCTTAGGCCACGCCCACTTTCAGCAAACTTTAGAGCAACCTGGATGAACTGAACTGACAAATTTTGCTTTGTTTTTATTAACACAAAAAGGTTTTTTGTCAATTTTTGGACTGAACTTAAAAAATGAAATAAAACCATCAGTAAAAAAAAAGCTTGTATTTATAGATCTCTGGGGTTTTTTAAAAGTTTTTTTTAAGTAGTTTTAAGAGGGTCATGTGGTTTTAGAAAAAAAAACTAAAAATGCAGAATATACAGATAATAAATAAATAAATAAATAAATAAATAAATAAATAAATAAATAAAACCATCAGTAAAAAAAAGCTCATATTTCTAGATCTCTGGGGTTGTTTTATGCTCTAAAGAAAAAGAAAAAAATGCAGATAAACAAACAAATAAATAAATAGATAAGTAAATAGATAAATAAATAAATTATCAAACAAACAAACAAATAAATTAAAATAAATTAAAATAAATAAATAAATAAAACCATCAGTAAAAAAAGCTCATATTTCTTGTTTTATGTTTTAAATAAAAAGGGAAAACAAATGTGTATAAACAAACAAACAAATAAATAAACAAATAAAAATCCACCACCTTTGTTCAGCTCTTGTGTGTAAATGCAGAATTCTTTTATTATTATATTATATATCACTTAATAAAACGTGATGCCAGAAGTGGATCTGTAATTGATTTCTGTGATGAGATCATACACAAACCATCAAGCAGAAATGATGCAAACGATTAACGATAACTTAGCAAGATTTTGATTCTCTTATGTCCCTCTTAGCAGGTTAATCAAAATGTCTTGAGCCTTCACATTCAAGCTTTGTTAAAACTGGATTAAAGTTAATGACTTATTTGTTCAGTGAAGAGAATAACATTTTACTTCTGTCTAACTGAACAAACCCCAGGGTTGCAGTCTAATCCAAACAATCCAATCTTCCTTACATGATCAGAAATATTCATCTCACTTCTATACGCTCTCGATCTGACTACTTTTTCTGAGTCGAATTTGCTCTGATTGATAGAAGACAACTAGCAATTAGAACCGAGCCTCTCATTTTAGCCTAAGACATCGAGTCGGAGCTCTTAAACGTGTATATGTGTTATTAGAGCATTAGGAGACCTTATGCTGTTCCAGCTCTTATTAATTAATGGCCAGTAAGTGTGGATAATTTAGTGGCGAGACCTCCTGGGAGTTTTCAGCAGAATTCAAACGCTGCCTTCATCACATATCGGCGTCTGAGTGAGAATTTAATTCGCCGAGTGCGAATTAAACCAGAATTGTTCTATGGAGCTGTGAGTAATGTCGCGATCTGAAAATAACCTTCCTTCCTGAAGTGGCACTTTATAAAAACATTTCTGAGAGAGGTGGTTAAGCGTGGAGTTAAGAATGTGGGCATTAAAATGAGGAATCACTGTGCCGTGGAGTTCTGGGAGTGGAAAATACTCAGCACCGGGATGAGATCCGACATCGTGAAGTGATTGATTCGGTTTATTAATAGCCGTTTGCTTTTTTATCCGTTTAGAGTCGCCTGAGGAGACAAATGATGAATCATTTCCTGTCAGAGAATGCCTCAGAGTTTTTTTTTTCACAAGATTTAAATGTCATAACTACATTACCCATCAGCCCCAGCGTGTCACGTAACCAAATGAATCCCCATTAGTGCTCCCATTTAACCCTTTTTACCAGTACACTGGTGTTCCAGTCTCCTGGAGGAATGGAAATGGACTTATGGGACGTTTTCATTCAGTGTAAAGAAGTGAATGATGTTGTGTCTGTGAGTCTGATCTAAAACGAGTCTGATGTCTTTCAGTGTGTTTTAGACGTGTGTGTTTTTTCCCTCTGTTGGAGAAACTTACCCAGAATTTTAGGTTGAAGATGAAATCTGAGCTGCTTTTTAGATCAACAAACACTTGGAGCGTCTCAGAGAGCAGAAATGGGTTTGATCTTTCTTTCTTTCTTTCTTTTTTGACAATTACTCAATCCTTCTTTCTTTACATAATCTTGGAGTATCTCAGAGAGCTGAAATGGGTTTTAAATCATAATTTACTTTGAAAATACAAACATTTCTGTGGGAAAAATAACCCTTTTACTTTTCTATGAATATATCACTCCTAGGTAAAAAGGCTAGGGATAAGCAGAAATTCTTCTGAAACACTACGAATTCCTAAAGTCCTGAGTGTCTACTTTCTATTTGATCTTCATATTAACCTCCACTGTGGAGTGGAACATGGCAAAGACACTCAATCAACAACAAGGACACAACAGCAACAGGAGGAAATAAACTTTCTGGAATACAGTTTCTGGGTCAAGCTTTGTGTTGTTGTAATGTTCTTGTATTTTTCAGTAGTCTCTATCTCTAATGTTAGAATCTTCACCGTTGCCTGATTGTTGAGACTTTTCTCAGCCCTAAACCACTATTCTACCCTCCGATTTGTCTTAATCGATATTTTTCCTTTGATAGTTCCAGCACTACAAGCTACACATTTGCACCCAGGGGCAGTTTGGAGGTGTGAATTGACCTAGATGTTGTTTTTGGAATAAGGAGGAAACCTGCCCGCAGGAGAACCTGTAGGAACCTCACACAGATATGAGGAGAACACGTGAAGCTGTACGTGAACAAGGACCTGAGTTCAGGATCGAACCTGGAAATCTTTCTGCGGGGCCTTTTTATTTTTGGATACTTTACCAATCATTGAGTGTGTGTGTGTGTGTGTGTGTGTAGAGTATGTGAAAGTTGTGCTGCAGGTTGTTCTACTGTGAAAGAAGGAAGCAACAAAGAAATGGTTCAAAATCCAGCATATTCCACAGTCTATAAAACACACACACACACACTGGACCCACTGGACCCATGCACAGCTGGAGAGCCACACGAATTGTGTCTGTATTACACACACGCTGTATAATATAATCACCGCACTGTTCACACCACATAGTCTTTAATTAATATGATACAGATCTCATTATTGTTGTAAACACATCAGGGCCTAATAAGTGGCTTCTCTAACAAATTCACACCTCTGGAAACCATGGCAACCACAGTGAAACACATTTCAGGGAAATAGAAATACAGGACATTGTTTTGGCTTGCATGTGCGAGGTTGGAAATAAACATGATCTTTGATTCCTTTTTGGCTTTCAGGGGAAATTACATTACACAGGTGCTGAGACACAAGACAAGAGGAAATGACATTCTGTCACTTGTGGGTGTGTGTGTATGTGTGTGTATGTGTGTGTGTGTGATTTCTTCTGACACGGTTCGTTCATATATGACATATTTGTGTCATTCCCGTCCTTCATCGGAGACCCCTCAGCTTCACTGTTTACATTTAATGCAGTTTAAATTGAACTGAGATTCCTGGACTGGAAATTGAGGTCACACTACAGGAATAAAAACGAATTAAGGTTTTATAACGAGTCACAATAACACCATCCATATAGATAAATGGCTGGGGGTGGGGGGGGCAGAGCTATCTATCATTTATTATTTAACATGAGCCATGAGTCTGATTATAGGCTGATAGCTGGCTTCATTGCATCATAATAGTCATCATTGTTTTAAACCCCGCCTTTTTTAGAGGAAGGTGCGACAGGTATGATGTAGAGGTGGGGTTATGAAGCAGGGCTTTACCCCCAGGGTAGAGGAAGGTGCGAGAGGTGTAATGTAGAGGCGGGGTTATGAAGCAGGGCTTTACCCCTGGGGTAGAGGAAGGTGCAAGAGGTGTAATGTAGAAGCAGGGTTATGAAGCAGGCCTTTTTACCCCCCTCTGTGGTAGAGGAAGGTGCGAGAGGTGTAATGTAGAGGCGGGGTTATGAAGCAGGGCTTTACCCCTGGGGCAGAGGAAGGTGCAAGAGGTGTAAAGTAGAAGCAGGCCTTTTTACCCCCCTCTGTGGTAGAGGAAGTTGTGACAGGTGTAATGTAGAGGTGGGGTTATGACGCAGGGCTTTTTCCCTGGGGTAGAGAAAAGTGTGACAGGTGTAATGTAGAGGCGGGGTTATGAAGCAGGGCTTTTTACCCCCCTCTAGGGTAGAGAAAGGTGTGACAGGTTTAATGTAGAGGCGGGGTTATGAAGCAGGGCTTCTACCCCGGGGTTATGAAACTCTGCTCTGAAGCTTTTACAGTGTTAACTCCACATCGCGGTGCTGAACGTGTTACAGTATGAAACCACACCCTGTTACAACCTTACGGCTTGTTGCTTAGCAACAGACACCTTATCAGAAAGTGAACAGCGTGTGAAAACCTCACATCAGGTAAAAACCAGGACGTAGCAAGACTTAACAAAAACGGCTTGGTAGATAGAGTCAGGGGGAAAACACATCCAACATCACGGAAGTGCACACCGGAGAGATGGGGAATACAGCATGCTGAAACATTAACGGAAGTCAAAGAGGTCAAGGATCAAGAGATCAGGATCGTCGAAGCTGTGAATATGCAAATGAGAAGACGGTTGCAGCGGGGTTTAGGAATGTAGAGGGTGAAACAAGGGCAGATGATGAAGAGCAGGATTCAGTGTTCACCCCGGATAAAGTAGGAGCAGTGTGAAACCTCTAACTACACAAACCCCAGGATTCCCTTTACACAGAGTTCACTAGGACCCAGGGGAAACATTTCACCTGTGTAATAACAGTAACTCTTTATCTTTATCTTTGTCACACTGATTGTTTTCTTATAACAACATTTACACACTCGCTGGGATTCAAAATAACTTGATTGAGTTCTTTCTTGAATTTACAAACATTATCATCAGAAGAGATGTGGTCAGTCTTTAGATGAGAAAGCTGATAAATATTGTGATAATGAAATTAACGTCAATACTGATCGTCTCAGTACTTCATTAATTCTCAGTATTCATTTATATTGCATTAATTAGATTATCAAGTAAAAAAAGCCTGAGTCGCTAAATTACTGATTTATATGTTGTTGTTGTTCGTTTTTTTTTCACTTAAGTGAATGTTCTGCATAACTGCATGGTCTGATAACAAACTGTAATTATCCCCAAAACATGAGGGATTTGTTTATGAAAGGATAAAAAAATCTGTCTTCAGTAGCGCATTTCCATACTCAGACTTCTATCTCACTCGGAACATATGATTACCGTGGCGGCTAAAAGGAAAGCGGCGTAAAACGGCCTGATGTGTTATTTCTCGCACATCTGCCAAGCCGTTCATAACCGATTGTGAGTAATTAATGTTTCCAGCCAAGTGTGAGGAAGTGCCGTCTGGTGTCCTGCTCGAATTTAATCTGGAGAAATGAAGAAGAAGAAAAAAAAAAAGCCGAGATGATATCAGTGTGCCAGTGTGATGTGTCTCTTCTTCGGCAATTTCACGCCTTGATAAATTGAATAAGAACATCAAATGTGTTTTATCACCCGATTTTATTTACCTCGTGCCTTTTTTCCTGTTCACAGAGGAGAAATGAAATTTTCAGCAGATGAATTCACTTTATTACTGAAGATTCTACTTAGCATAATGCCTATAGACGTTGGCGTGTAAAAGCGGTCTTTGTGTGTTTACGCGTTAAGAAAAAAAGAATATAACACTTTTCATTCGGGAAAGCTCCAGATTTTCTGAATCATTTATGAAAGAGACTCGAAGCACAGCAAGTAACACAACAGCGAGGCAAAAATAAACCCAACGTATTGGTAATTACGGCGAAGCAGGTGTGAGACGTCTCTTAAGTGGCCATCTTTTTTTTAAAATATGCGCCATTTTAAATTTTAAATTCAGAACTCTAACTTCCTTTGTGAATTTCTTACAGTATAGTAAAGGTCAGTGGGCTCAGCCTGTGGTTTTATGGACTTGTGAACTGCTGGCATTTCGATAATGAAAGAAGACGTGCAAGAGTACGAAGAGGAGACAAAGATACAAATGCTGAAGGAAAGCAATTTTTGTTAGTAATTAGACAGCGCTGGAAGTGAAAGGTCAGATGTCCAACAAAAACTTCATCTTTTCAGATGCATGGGCTGTCCAGTGATTCCCTGATGGACTCCGAAAGGTCCCTCTGTAGGGGTTTTAGCCATTCAGAGTTTTCTTTACTCCACTGATTGAAACTTGGGTCCAATTCATATTTCATGGAATCTGAGTAAACAAGAAATGTACAAAAAATGATTGTTTGTCGTCTTAATTACAGCAGAAGCAAATGTTAAAATTTATTGATAGTTCTTTCTTTCTTTCTTTCTTTCTTTCTTTCTTTCTTTCTTTCTTTCTTCTGAAGAAAATGTATAAAGACATGCAAAATGGGCTAGCCATGATAAGTCCAAACTGGTTAATTCAGATCTTTGAAAGCATTCTGAGATTTCTGATATATGTGCACTCTTGTAAGGACACTCTAGTCCTTGTGTCTGAAACAGGTGAGAACCTGGTCTGAAGGAACCATCTTAGCACTTCAGTATAGTCTTGAGAATCACAGACTAGAATATATCCAGAGAAGATGTGATACTCTGATGTGTTTTAGTCTGTGATGCTGAAAACTGCTGAGATGGTTCCCTCAGACCAGGTTCCAACCACATTTCAGACCTGAAGGAATACACAGCATCAGTGACAGGCTGCATCAGCAAGACCAAAGACAACTTGACTTCTTTCATGACCATCTGGTGCAAACCAGAAAATGTGGATGATGGGTGAAGTGCTGTCAATCTGTCGCATGCTTCTCTGTCCCAGAGAAGTGATGTAAAACTACCTAAACACCTAGGACTTATAATGTGCAAAGTGGTAGGGTACCCAGGCCATCATGCAGTATGAAGCTTCACATATCTGTGATGATGATACCGTGGTTTGAAGACCACTGGAACATCAGGAAAACTGTCCTGAGATAACCCACTGAAAGCTGCTGATCCTGGAATCATACCTGATCAGCTGCTCAGTGAATGTGCTGATCAGCTTGCAGACTCCTTCAGCATCTCCCTGAGCCAATCTGTTGTCACTGTGTGCTTCAACCATGACTACCAACATCCCTGTGCCAAAGAGAACATCTATGTCCTACCTGAATGGCTAGCAGCCCATTGCACTCATACATACCCTCATGAATTGCTTTGAGTGGTTAATCTTCCTACCACACTGGACCCATTACACCCAGTACACCTACAACACTAACTGCACAACAGAGGATGTAGTTAACACAATCATCCAACAACAACTAATGGGAAAGCTTGCTGAGCTTGCTAAAGAAGAAGAAGAAGAAGGCTTTATTGGTCACATATGCATTAGAGCACATTGAAATTCCAGCATGTCAGGAGCAGGGGTCAGCCATTATACAGCACCCCTGGAGCATGGAGGGTTAAGATCCTCAAGGACCCAACAAGTGCCCCAAACCTCTGATCTGTAACTGGTGAGCCACAACTGCCCTGACCAACTCCCTCTGCAGCTAGATCCTCAATGTTTTGACCAAGACATTAGGATCAGCAACACCATCTCCAGCACCACCACAATGAGCACCAACTGCTCAGGTGTGAGCTCAGTCCAGTCCTGTTCATTCACCCTGATGACTAAGATCATCAAGTCTGCTGACGATTCCACAGTTGTGGGCATCATCAAGAGTGATGAACAAGGATGAGTCAGAATACAAAGAGGAGGAAGTGCAGCTTGCAGAGTGGTGCAGAGACAACAATTTCTCCAAAGTCTTGTTGCACCATGGACCTTGATAAAGGACATTTTGTTTCAAAGGGTTCCAGTGTAGACAAGTTGTATAGGGGAAAGACAACAAGACCCAGTTGAATTCCATTATACTCAGAACTTGACCTCTGAAATGGAAAAAAAACAGTCTCTCCAATTCTCTTCAGTTCTTTCTTCACATATCCCATCCTTGGAGGGTTGGGGTCAAAACCCAGGGTCAGCCATGATGCAGTGTCCCTGGAGGGGGGGGAGGTTGGGGGCTAGGGTTGGGAGCCTTGCTCAAGGGCCCAATGGTGGCAGCTGGGCAGTTCTGGGGCTTGAACCCCAATCTTTTAACCCAGAGCCTTAACATTTTGAGCTACCACCACCCCCATATTTTCCTTGGCATCACCTCTTCATGATAAAACTTGGTTTTACTTGATATGCAGCTTTTGTTTTATTATTGTAGCCAAAGTTTCCTACTCTGGTAAGACCATTGTGGCAAATCAGTTTTATGAGCAACGAGGAACAGGACAGTTGACCTTTAGTACATGTTTCTCACCTCTAATTATGCAGAGGCTAGACCTATACAGTGGAACCTCGGTAGACGAATTGAATCCGTTCTGGAGGCGAGTTCTTAAGGTGAAAATTTGTATTGCAAAATGAATTCCCCATAAGAAATAATGTAAATGCAGATAATTCGTTCCAGCCTCCCAAAAACATTCCCAATATGACCAATACGAAGCGTATGTAAACTGTATGGCTGCTTACAAAGAACTGACCCAAGCCAACCATTCCATGTCAAGGCTCCTCACAGGAAGTCATGCCACTAAACTTGGGCTAAAAATAGAACAGACTGACCACACCACCAGTCTGACAACAAAAAAACACTTGAAAAATCACCTAGCTTTTGAACACATGCCAAAGACAACCTTGGTATCGTGGGTTGACTCTTTCAAAACAGCTTTCACTGACTGAAAAAATCGTAAACTTACATTGCTTGGCTTTCCACTGATGCAAACAAGTTTTGAACTGCTCCTGGAAGTACGTGCAACTGACCCAAGTTGGCGTTCAGTTTGTTTGTATGCCGATGCAAATTTCTTGCAAAATTTCACTTCTTAAGGCAAAAATTCATAGGGGAGGGCATGCCATGATTCCATTGTACATTTGGTTTTGCTGTTTAATTCAAAACTCTAGGAAAATCGACTCCAGGCCCCGAGTACGACGGATTTCAGCAGTAGTATATAAGTACTATTCAAGACTCAAAACCGCAAATATTCAAATGCTAACTCAAATGGTCTGCGATCTTGAAAAGGTCAGTACAAGTAAGAAAATCATAATTCTTGCTGTAAAATTTATCTGCTTGACATTATGCCCACGTCTTGTCTTGTATTTTTCTTGTCTAAAGAACAGAGACATGATTTATTTTAAGTAGGTGTAGTTCACTCCCTGTTCAGTCCTCCTACGTTTATGGTGTAGGTGGCAACGGCAGTATATCTCACATCCCCATGCTAATGCACAATTAAATACGTCTATTCATACCTAGCCTAGTCTTCTATATTGTTCTATATTCGAATGAGTGCATTAATGTAAACCTGGGATTTGCATCATGAGGCCTTATAGAGGAAGAATCGAAACATTCTGACCAATCAGAATCGAAAAGAAAATTGTTCTAAAAGGTCACTACGGAGTCAGAAAGACATCTACGCCATCTTTGCTCCTATCCACCTTCGTATAATGCCTGAGACTGAACATTTATTCCGAGATATAAATAGGTTGTTTTTTTTTTTTGCATAATGGAACCAATCAGAGGAGCAGTGTCATTGTAAAGAGCTCAACACATTTCGAACTCATTAAGTGTCGTTTGGGAATGCGAGATGGGCTTCATTAAAAGTTTGAACACCTGTAGCGGTGACATTTAGGCTGAAAATCTGCCAGTAATTATACTCTCACTTTCTGGAATGAACAATGAGCTCAAATCAAGGTTCGAGCCGAGTAACAAATCCTCCTCACCTGTTTAAGTAAACCATTTAAATCTCCTTCTCCATTCCTACACTTGATTGATGATTGGTTTTGGATTGTTTTTTTAGCATCTCATCAGATTTTCTTTAACAACGAACTAATGCAGAGGTTCTCTAAACCATTTTTTTAATGACCTATATAAAATCTTTATTATGTAAAATAACACAGTTGGGATGAAATTCAGTCCGTGAGCACTGTAATTTTTTTTAAGACTCTGCCTCAAGGATGGTTAAAGGTTCTAGTTTTTTTAGAGGCTCAGGGTGGGAGGGGAAAGCCCTTTGTCCTTGCATGGTTAGGGGGAATTGGCCAGTTGGTATTGGTGTGTGTGAATTACTGAGCACATTGTGCTTTTCTTTTGGGTCTGTTATACCACTATATGACTTAAAGCTATGACTATATGACTTATCCCAGTCTCGAAACTGCCTTTGCGTTTTCTACTCTATGGAAAATAAAATCCAGTGCTCGAGATGCTCATGATGTTGAGCACAAACAGCAGACAAACAAACATGAGAAATGAATTTAGCTTCACTCTTGAGTTCACCTCCGTCTCCACGAGTGGTGATCTGATTTCATCGTCAGAATGACCGCAGCAAGAGGATCATGTAGATCAGTCTCAGTGTTTGATTTATTTATTTTATTTATTTTACACAGAAACCAAAATCTTGGTTGTACCCAAAGAAGGCTCAAAATACATAACAAGGACATTATTATAGATTGAATTGTTCACTTTTATTATGGTAAATATCACAAAAAATCATGTGTGTGTGTGTGGAGAAAGACATATTGACCAGTGATTGGTCATTGGGAGCAATGGTGGTCAGTAATTGGTTCCTGGGAAACAGTGGTGGTCAGTGGTTGCTTTGTTGAAAGCAATAATGATTAGTTATTGGTTGTTAGGAGTAATGGTGACTAGAGATTGCCTAGAGTTTTAGGCAGGGTGATTAGCCACTGAAAAATATTAGGGATCAGTGATTAGCCACCGAAAAAACTTTGGGGATCACTGATTAGCTGCAGAGATACTATGGGGATTGGGAAACACTGGGAATTGGTAGTTAGCACTGTTAGGAAACTCTGGGGATCATTGATTAGCACTATTTCAAATCTCTGGGGAGATTAGCCTTGGAGACTATGGTGATCACTGATTAGCCACTGAAAAACTCTGGGGATCAGTGAATAGCCTTGGAGACTATGGGGATCAGTGATTAGCCATGGGGATTATAGTGTTCGGTCCTTGGCCACTGAAAAACTTCAGTGATTAGCTGTGGAGAGACTATGGAGATCAATGATTAGCCAGTAAGAAAACTATATTGATCAGTGATTAGTTGTGGGGAGGCTATAGGGATCAGTGATTGGGAAATCTGCTCACTCAACTTGTGTAACCAGCAGCTGCGATGTGAGCTGGAGAGCCATAACTGGTGTAGGACAGTCTGTTTGTTTGTTTGTTTGTGTGTCTAAAACTGCCAAAATTTAGCGACATTACACTAGAGATAATGTTAAGATCTGACAAAATCTGACTTGAACAGTCAAACCTTATCACCTGATATCACCTAAAGACCTAAAATGAATCTAATTTAATACCACATGCATCTGTGACTTCATATTATTAGTGAAGCAATATACACTACTCATTAAAAGTTAAGGATATTCGGCTTTCGGGTGAAATTTCAGGATGCACCTAAAATGCACTGCTAGACGACCTGCAAAGGTACCTGACCACACACATCATCGTCTTGCATGGGCCAGGGAGCATTTACGATGGACGAGGGACCAGTGGGCCTCAGTGCTGTTCTCTGATGAAAGTTGATTCACGTTGAGCAGAAATGATGGCCACCAGCGATGTTGGAGACGTCAAGGAGAGTGCTATGCATCAGCCACTGTTGTGGTGGTGTTACAGTCTGGGCAGGTGTGTCTACTCAATACAGAACTGCCCTACATCTTGTGAATGGTACAGTCACAAGCCAATACTACCTGAATAACATCAATCCAGTCATTGTGCCCCTGCATGAACAACACAGGCCTAATTTCATCTTCATGCTCCGACAATGCTCTGGCTCATCGAGGTCGCATCATTAGGGAACGGCTGCTGGAGGCTGGGGTACCTCAAATGAAGGGCCTGCACTTTCTCCAGACCTGAATCCCATAGAAAACCTCTGGGATCAGCTGATTTTTCACTTTAAACATAAATACGACAAACCTGTATATGAAATTTCTCAGGCTTTATGCTTTTCTTGGCTTTGCTACTGAGCTAAAGTGTTTTCACTTCTATCAGCACTTTAAACGCACATTCAGTTTAGGATAAATAAAGCGAATGTTTTTATTATTAACTTACCGGCTTCGGCACACTGCATAGCGTCTGTATTTAATGATGAACATCTCCTGTATGCTTTTCTTCGTATCAAGGTCGCACACAGTACTAGCGGAGCTACACAATGTGCTGTTGGTGCTCCACTCGGCAGACATGACTTTGCATAGAAACTCATTTTGTATTGCAGAGAAGAGTTCGAACTGTGGCCTTGAGGAAAAGTTTGCTCAGCTTGATCCACGTGAAACTTTGTTCGGAACAAAAGCATGGAAGGTAAAGTAATGCTGCGCTGTCAGTTATCTCAGGGACACATCTACATCACGGCATTGTCCCACATCTCAGGCGCGAGTTAAGAGTTGGAAAGTTTGATAGTCGAGACACTTGATGCTTCTCACAGCTCACTCGAGCCCACGTTTACGGAACAGAGCTGACATTGACGTTTACTCATTTTCGGTTTCATGACCCTCTCCCGAGTCGGTTCCTGACACAGATTGCATCCGGCTCTCGGCGGCTTGCAAATGATGTTTTATTTATTTATTTATTTATTTTATTTTCTGCAGAAATCCTGAAGCGGTAAAGAAAACTGTGTCTGTTTCTCCCAAACCCTGAGCTTGCTTGTTCTGAAAGCATTTGGCCAGCTGTCAATCATCTGCACACGTACACTCAGAGCACACAAACACTGAGCGAGCTACGTCTGGTTTCTCAAATAAGTGCACCAACTGTCACTCGACACCCCAGAGACGTACAACAAAGCACCACACGGTGGCCGATTTGAATATGTGTTTATGCGTGGCTTCGGAAATAAAAATCTGTCTCTCGGCTTGGACCTGGTTCGACTCCAGGGACAAATTGTTGTTAAACGATTGTTGTTTTTCAAATTAGTTTTGTTTCTGCTGCACTTTTATCAATACATATGATCACGAAGCATCACTGACTGAATCAGAGGTGTAAATATATAACAAAATATCCAAATATCCAGATCCAGACTTCTTGTACAATCATTTTGAGGTCAATTAACCAATTAATCTATCTATCTATCTATGGTGGTGATAGTGGTGCTGCTAGTGGTGGTGGTTGTGGTAGTGGTGATGATAGTGGTGGTGCTGATGGTGCTGCTAGTTTAGGTGGTAGTGGTAGTGGTGATGGTGGTCCTAATGGTGCTGCTGGTGGTGGTGCTGATGGTGATGCTAGTGGTGGTGGTGATGGTGGTGCTAGTGTTGGTGGTGGTGGTGATAATGGTGGTGGTTATGACGGTGGTGGTGCTGATGGTGCTGCTAGTGGTTGTTGTGGTAGTGGTGGTGGTGGTGCTGATGGTTCTGCTAGTGGTAGTGGTGCTGATGGTGCTCCTAGTTGTGGTGATGGTGGTGGTGCTGATGGTGCTCCTAGTTGTGGTGATGGTGGTGGTGCTGATGGTGCTCCTAGTATATAAAAAAGTAAAGATAAATCTAAGGTTCATTATTATTTTCTTTCCCACATTTTATTGCTAACAGAATCAACCTACTGGGATTGCTCATTTTTTGAAAGAAATCCAGTCAGATAGCTACACACTTTATGTCTAAGATTTGTGTTCAAAGCTGAAGATGTTAAAGGGAAGCTGCTCAAAAACAACATCAACTCTCACAGAATCACAGGCTTAAATTAACATGTTACCATTCCTATAGTAACAAAAAAGGTTTAAGTAGTAGAAGTAGTAAAAAGGTTTAAGGAAGGAGTCTCCAGTGTCAGATATATAGGTTTTCACAGCAGTGGATATGATACATTATTAATATTAAAGAAAGAAGAAAGAAAGACAAGTGAGGGAATGTTTATAGCTGCTGTGTTTCATTACAACATACAGTAGCATTGTTTATTTAACACAAGATACACGCCTTAATATCTGCAGCCATTTAATGCACCCGGCATTTATTTCCAAACAAGATTTTACAGCTTCTGTACCGACTCAGTGATTATCAGCTCATGTTTTTGGGCTATGAGATAGAATACTCTACCTGTACAAGTAGAAACCACCGACATGGCCACAAATACAAATGATTTGATTTAGCTCTTAGCCGAGTACCTCCGGTCATGGAGCGTGACCTTTTGTGGAAGCTGCTGGAGGCGAGAACATCACCTCGTAACCCTGCTGCACCGAATGACTGACAGACTGTGTTTCAAACCTACTGGTGTGTGCAGTGGTGCTCGGAGCTCGCCAGCTTCCCTTTTGGTCCTGGGTCATGTTGTACAAATGGACAGAACCCTGGGGTGAGCTCGCTCAAACGCTTGCTTTCTCAGTCTTTGATCTTCTGTGCTCGGTCTGAAAGCTTCAGTGTTTCACTTGATTTATTTGTAAGAGAGCTGATGAATGAGATTTCTGCAAAAAAGCTCCAGACATTAGCTTCAAACCCGCTGTGTCTTTAAACATCCTGATTCGTTTGTACAGCTCAGAGTCTGATGGGTTTTTCTTCGTAGTACATGGAACACTTTTTATTATCGCTGTACAGTCTGATCACTCACAAGGTGTTGATTCGTTTTCTCTGACAGTTATGTTATCATTAGATAACATAGAGGAACAGCTACAGTAGAGGGACAGCGAGGTGTAAAGCAGAAGCTGCACAGAAACGTGGTAAAAACGTGTCGAATTAATCAAGTGACATAATGAAGTTTTCTCAGAGGTGATGAAACTCTCTGAACATCTCCATCTGAAAGTCTCCAGTCACTGTCATTTTTACACATTTTACATTTCTTTCTTTCTTTCTTTCTTTCTTTCTTTCTTTCTTTCTTTCTTTCTTTCTTTCTTTCTTTCTTTCTTTCTTTCTTTCTTCCTTCCACTATCTATCTATCTATCTATCTATCTATCTATCTATCTATCTATCTATCTATCTATCTATCTATCTATCTATCTATCTATCTGTCTGTCTGTCTGTCTGTCTGTCTGTTCAGGACTATATAGTGGTGGTGGTGATGGTGGAGGTGGTGATTTTGGTGTTGGTGGTGCTGATAGTGCTGCTGGTGGTGGTGGAGATGCTGGTGGGGGTGTTGGTGGTAGTGTTGCTGTTGGTGGTGGTGCTGGCAGTGCTGATGGTGCTGCTAGTGGTGGTGGTGGTGATGGAGCTGGTGCTGATGGTGTGATGGTGCTGCTGGTGGTGGTGGCGGTGATGGTGGTGCTGTTAGTGCTGCTAGTGGTGGTGGTGATGGTGGTGGTGGTGCTGATGGTGTTGGTGCTTACGGTACTGCTAGAAAGTGGTGGTGATTATGGTGCTGTTAGTGGTGGTGGTGATGTTGGTGGTGGGGATGGTGGTTGTGCTGCTGGTGCTGGTGGTGATGGTGGTGGTGGTGCTGATGGTGTTGGTGCTGACGGTACTGCTAGTAAGTGGTGGAGATTATGGTGCTGCTAGTGGTGGTGGCGATGTTGGTGGTGGGGATGGTGGTTGTGCTGCTGGTGCTGGTGTTGACGGTGCTGATGGTGCTGCTAGTAATGGTTGGTGATAATGGTGTTGGTGGTGCTGATAGTGCTACTGGGGTGGTGGCAATGGTGGTGGTGATGATGGTGCTACTAGTGGCAATGGCAATGGTGTTAGTGCTTCTAGTGGTGGTGGTGTTGCTAGCGGTGCTGCTAGTGGTGATAGCGGTGATGGTGTTGCTGCTTGTGGTGGCGATGGTGGTAATGGTGTTGCTAGTGGTGCTGCTCATGGTGCTGGTTGTGGTGATGGCGCTGGTGTTTGTGATGGTGGTGGTGGTGTAATGGTAATTATCATTGCCCCTTCTCTGATTAATGCTTATTCATGTTGTGTCCACAATTCAACCATCTTCTAATGCTTATTTCCTACACAATAATGAACCAGTCCTCTATAAATACAAACATGAACCACTAATAATTAATGTACAAACAAACAAACACACACACACACACACACACACACCTGCTAATCTGTTAATCATGCTCTTGACTAAAATACAGTAGAATGAAAAAAGGGAGGGATTAGAGCTGGTCACTTATCTCAGGGCTGCTTTCTTGCCTGCTTTTAGGAAACACTCTGTGCTAATTGCTCTGTGTGTGTGTGTGTGTGTGTGTTTGTGTGTGTGTGTGTGTATCAGTGCCAGTGCGATGGCTAAGCCCTACATTTAGTGCCTGGAATTAAAAATGAGCCTCCTTGTCATGATGAAACAGTCGGGGCTTTTCTTTATAAGAAAACAAACCGACACATTCATTAGGAGGCAGAAGATCTCCACAGGAGCCTCCTAGTGGAGCCACTGAACACACACACACACACATATACATACATACTTACATACATACATACAAACACACACACACACATACAGACAAACACACGCACACACACACACACACACACACACACAGACAAACACATGTACACACATATAAATACACACATACACATACATACAAACAAACATACACACATACAGTATAAACACACATACACATATATAAACACACACACACACACAGATATTATCTAGTTACATAAGGCCCAGTGTACATATTTAAAATCTCAGAAAACAAACAAACAAACAAACCAACAGACAGGCCTGAATGTTCACACTCTCCTCATGTCCCTATGGAATTTGAAGCCTGGGAGGTGCCAAAACTTTTATAAACTGAATCTCCTGAGAGCAATGACCGAGAAACAGATGATAAATGTTTCAGCGATCTCTCAGTGTAGACTGAGACTCCACCCCCTGAGACTCCACCCCCTGAGACTCCACCCCTTCTCCTCTAGCTCAACACTCTTCAGATCAAGAGCTACTGTTCATTGCCTCTTTCACTCCAAAACATCACTAAACGCAGAAATCTGGCAACCTGGAATCTCTGTGACATCATCATCTGTCTGGAGAGAAAGAAAAAACAACAAAAAAGCAAAAAATAAATTTATATCATTCCACCATTACAGAATCTTTCTTTCTTTCTTTCTTTCTTTCTTTCTTTCTTTCTTACTTTCTTTCTTTCTTTCTTTCTTTCTTTCTTTCTTTCCTTGGTGTGGTAGTTCCTTCCTAAATTTTTTTCCTTCCTTCCTTAATTTTTTTCCTTCCTTCCTTCCGTAATTTTTTTCCTTCCTTCCTTCCTTTCTTTCATTCTTTCTTTCAGGGAACTGCACGAGCTCTGTAAAAAACTTCTCCAGCTTTTCACCCGTCTATTTTTAGCAGGAAGTGAGCGCTGTGTGGCAGGAGTAATGAGACAGGAAGTGAGGAGGAAGGGAGGAGAGTTTTGTGTTTAATAATCCGGGGCTCAGGAGGAGACGTGGTGTGATGGATGAAGATCTCAGGTTTAACGGCTGAGCTTCACGCAGAGAGACGATTGTTTTAGCGGTGAGTAATCCACTCGCTGGGTCAACTGTGCGCCGCATCATCAGATTTCAGCTCCAGATTTCATTTCCTTTTACAGATGGAGCTGTAACCAGGTTCTGGAGCACGGCGTCGTGAATAAACGAGTGTGTAAAGAACGAGTGATGTGTGAATAAACGAGTGTGTGAGGAATGAGTGATGTGTGAATAAACGAGTGTGTGAGGAATGAGTGATGTGTGAATAAACGAGTGTGTAAAGAACGAGTGATGTGTGAATAAATGAGTGTGTGAGGAACGAGTGATGTGTGAATAAACGAGTGTGTAAAGAACGAGTGATGTGTGAATAAATGAGTGATGTGTGAATGAACGCAGTTTATCTGGCAACCCAGAATCACTGTGACATGATGTGTGAGGAAGGTGTGATGTCTGAATAAACGAGTGATGTGTGAGGAACGAGTGATGTGTGACAAACAAACAAATAACATTTTATTCTTTCTTTCTTTCTTTCTTTCTTTCTTTCTTTCTTTCTTTCTTTCTTTCTTTCTTTCTTTCTTTCTTTCTTTCTTTCTTTCCTGTTTGTCTATTATAGATTCCTGAGAATCCTTTCTTCCCTTTTCTTCTTTCTTTTTTAAATTTTTCTTCAGTTTTTGACTTTTAAATAATCCTTTTTTTCTTGTTTTTCC